>NW_027256882.1:153060623-153195623 GCF_029215685.1 Pituophis catenifer annectens
GAAGGTTACTGCAAAATCCCCATTTCCTCCTGATCAGCTGGGACTTGGGAGGCAGAGAATAAATGGGGCGGGGCCATTCAGAATTTTTATACCGGTTTTCCGAACTACTCAAAATTTCCACTACCGGTTTTCCAGAACTGGTCAGAACCTGCTGAAACCCACCTCTGTTGGAAACCCATTTTCTCTGGCAGAGCACTCAGGCCACCACAGGTGCCTCTGACACGAGTGACCTCAAGCAGGCCACGGCCACCCCAGCCCCCAAGGTCAAAAACAACCCTGATGCAGCCCTCAATGAAATCGAGTTTGACATCCCTGACATAGAGTTAATTTATGGATGATGCACTTGCTTTCATTTATTAACTAAAATATGAGGATAAACAATATGCCCCATCCCTTCTTGGATGAGAAGCTAAACATTTTCAAAAGAAACTTCTGTTGCTAAGCTAGGTGGGTTTTTAACTGAATCATGCCTGATTTTATTTTATTTTTTTGCTATAGCTGTTAAGTGAATCATCCAGTTTTGTTACATGAATCACAGGCTTAGTAAGCATATCTGGCTTCTCCCATTGACTTTGCTTATCAGGAGCTAGCTGGGGAGGCCACAGATGGAGATCACATGACTGTCATATATACATTCCCGGTACCAAATGCTGGAATTTTGATCAAATGACCAGGGGGACACTGACGATTGTAACTGTGAGGTTGTAAAGCAAATTACACTTTTTTTCAGTGCCAAAACCCTAACCCTAAACAAATGGTTGTAAATCAAAGACTATCTATATATACCAGGTAGCCCTAAGTTAACTATTATGGAGTTCAACTGTATTGATACTCTTGTGCTAGGTATAAAACCCAAGCTTCAGTGTCCCTCATAAGAATTTATACCAGTGGGTTTCCTTCAGGGGTGAAATCTACTTACCTTCCCAACTGGTTCGGAAGTGCACGCGCGTATCACATGCACATGCAGACCCTCTGTGCATGTGCAAACCCTTCTGTGCATGCGCCGAGGGTAAAAAACAGGTTACTTCCTGGTTAAAACCAGGAAATAATGATGACTGGGAGGATGGGTGGAGCGTCTGAACCACCGGCTAGTCCGCTATCAGTCCGAACCGGGAGCATTTCACCACTGGTTTCCTCCCGTTTCTCTCTGCCCTTCAGCTTGACTCAGAATTAACTATAGGGTTTTCTTCTGTAAAACACACAGTCCTCCACATGTTCTTGCTTTCATATTCAAAAAACGTCAAGGGAAGTGGGAAGTTTAGTTTGCCCCAAGAGGGCCATATTCAAATTTATGCACATATGGATGCTTATCTGCCTTCACACATGAGGCAAGCATACACAGCTTGGTTGGGTTCTTATGCAGCTTCACTCATTCTCTTGGTAGATAAATTCCCTCGCCAAGGCAATGCTAATTCTTCAAGGATCTTTGGAAGATGAATTACAAATCATCTTAGAAAATGTAAATTGTGAAGCCAGGAGGAAACCAAGTCCAACTAAGTGAAGTCTGCAATATGATTTTCACTCTGTATTTTTTTTTATTTTTTTTGCCTATAGATAACCGTGAACGTCAGGGACTACTATCCTATGACATACATTATTAAGCTAGTTGAATTATATAAGCAAGGCTCTCTCTGTGTCCAGGTGTTGATAGTAAAGATATAGAGAGATGGATGGATAGATGAATTGATCAAATATGTATATTGCTGGCTCCCAGCAAGGCAGCAGAGTAGTTAACAGAAGTGACAGTAAAAACAGTAAAGTTAAATTAAAAGAAGAACCAGTTTTGTAAAACTAGTAACATAACAAATACAAAACCGAATAATACATACATACCAGTGGTGGGTTTCAAATTTTTTTACTACCAGTTCTGTGGGCGTGGCTTGGTGGGCATGGCATGGCTTCGTGGGCGTGGCAGGAGAAGGATACTGAAAAATCTCCATTCCCTCCCCAATCCAGGGGAAGGATACTGTAAAATTCCCATTTCCTTCTGATCAGCTGGGACTTGAGAGGCAGAGAATAGATGGGGGAGGGGCCAGTCAGAATTGTTACTACCAGTTCTCCGAACTACTCAAAATTTCTGCTACTGGTCCTCCAGAACTGGTCAGAACCTGCTGAATACCACCTATGATACATATGAGCCACAGCATAACACTGGGATGCCAAACTGAACATCATAAAATGGGAAGAAAAATTAAAGTGAACAAATACGTTTTAAGATTCCTTTTAAAACTGACTACTGTAGGATTCTGTGACAACTCTCTGGCTCAGGCACTTTTGACTTTTCAGAAGTTTTTCAAGTATAATTATCTAGCAGTGATGGAACTCCTTGTTCCTACGGTAAAGATTTTGTAGAAGGACAAGCTGAGCAGTCTTCTAGTAGGCAGGAAAACAATTCAGGTTTGCAGAACGGTTACAATTAAGGAGAGGGCATCCTAGAATTAGAAAAATCTCTTCCACTCTGTCAACCCATTAAGGGGGTTTCCACACTTTTTGGTGAGAAAGCAGTTTCCTGAGGATGGACTCCAGCACAAGTCCAAAAGCTTGGAAAATTAAACCTCTGGTCCTAGTGACCAACACAGATTGGATTCTGAAACATTATCCTAGAACACATATATTTGCCTTCATTAGTAGTTTTTGTGGTGGATACAAGCAAGATGATATTCTGCAGGTACATGGATGGGTTGTATGTGAAGGGGTGAGGATCATATCTGATGATCAAAGGCCCAACCATATCCAATCACAGACTTCACTTCTTTTCTCCTTCTCCTCTTCCTCTTCCTCTTTTACCATTTTGGATGTTGAGGGAGATACAAAGTTCTGGTTCTTGCATTTTTGGTGGCCTCAATCATTTTTATTTCCTGCTGTTGTAGTGTGTGTCTTTGATGTTATCTCTCCATCTTCTTTTTGGGTCTGCCTTGTGTTCTTTGGCCTTTTCCTTTTTTTGTACATACCTCTTAAGATACAGAATCCCAAGACATTCTCTCCAAGTGAGCAAATCACTTACCTTGCTATCTTTGTATGCAGTTTAAAGTTGGTTCTATTCCAATTCTTTCTCTTATGATCTCATTTTTGATTTTATCCTTTCTGGTCACTCGGCAGTCTTCCTCAAACATCTCAAACAGACTTCACTGATATATTTTTTTAAACAGAGTTCTTGTGGGAATATCATGGATCCCATTTTCAGCTTGAACTAAACTGATCAGTTCTGCTGCTTCAGGATCCCTGCATCCGATCATTGCTGCTTCATTCTCTGTAGAGTATTCCAAAATTTTACACTTACTGAGAGTTTTATTATGCTTTCATTGTTACATATCTTTTACTGGGTATATCATTATCACATGTCCTCTGCTGACATGCATAAGTGGACTTACATGGCTTCACATGAATACAGGAATTAATTATCTTCTTCAGAGTTCTGACATGACTAGAAATTTAGGCAGATTGTGTGAATAAAGAGGATAATAGCTATTTCTGGCATGGGAAATTGTTTGAACCCATAATCTGGAGTAATTGAGATTTGGTATGTTTTTTTAACTTACACAACAGAACGTGTGTTGTTTATATGCCTTCTGATTCAGAGTATTCCATAAAGTTCTAGTAATATCCAACCATATCCAATCACAGACTTCACTCCTCCTCCTCCTCCTCCTCCTCCTCCTCCTCCTCCTCCTCCTCCTCCTCCTCCTCCTCCTCCTTACACATACTATACATGCACCAGTTCAATTCTTGGGGGCTTTATACGGAAGGAAATATTAAATTCAGAGATTGGGAACTATACTCTTAAATGTGAATGACCCTTGTTATCAAACCTATCATCTTTCCAATCATAGAATTTAGAGGGTAGAGTAGATTAAACTTTAGAAAGTTTAACTATTTGTTCATTTTGCAACTTCTCATGCTGCATCAACAGAAGTGCTACCTTATCTACCTGGCTACCAAAAATCTGTGGAGATTCTCAGTCATCCAGGTCGTAGTTGTCTCAAAGGTGCTTTTTTCAAAAGGCAACTGGACTCAAAGGTGCTTTTTTCAAAAGGCAACTGGACTTTGAATTTCCTTGAAAACAGCAAAGTCCACATTCTGGACAGAGAGGACTACTAGTTTGAAAGAGTGTTCAAAGAGGCCATCTACATTAAGATTCAACAGAGGGGGAGGGATATGACACCACCTTTCTCCTGTTACAGGAGAATACAGTCCTTTCAGCAGTTCCAAGAAGATTCCACACTCATTTGCACTATTCAGGTGACTCTGAGGACACAGATAAATCTCCAAGTGGCCTCAATGACTCTCAGAAAGAGTATTAACAGCCAGATGACTGGAAGGAATATAAATCGTTCCATTTCCCACTTTTCAGTCAGAACTGAAGAAGATTCTTGGATAAGAAGCAAAATGTCTTAAAGGTAAAACAAAGTCCAGTTGCCTTTCGAAAAAAGCATCTTAGGGATGCCTTAGCAAATGTCATCTTGTGCTCCTATGTGTGAGAGTTATAGCTGTTAATTTATATTTTTCCCTTGCTGGATAAAGAAAGGTAAGGCTTGGTGTTTCTCAAAATACTCCAGAATTTGGATCAATACTTTCCAGGGTAACTTAGTAGATCATGCTCATTCCAAGAGAAAGGGAGGAAAGTACTTGTGTATATTTGGAGAAGTGTCCATGAAAATATAAGAATTGCTATGCAAACATTTCAACCTATTGGATGAATGAAACTTCACACTGGAAAAATGAAAATGTAAAAATGGATAGATTTGTACATCGGTACTCTGGAAAGGGAAAATAAGGCATATTAGCTGTTATAATTATATAATACACAATAGACAATACTTGCAGAGTAATCACAGATAGTTAGAAAGATACCTTGTGAATAGACAATTCTCGAGTCTCCGAGGTTTTAATTATGATTTTTAAATCAGGGAAATTGCTTCAAACAGCTTAAGTCTCCTGTAGAACAGGCAACCAATGTTACATCCAAGCATAATATTGGCTCAAAGTAATAATCAGTTGGAAACTCTCTAATTATTATAGAGCCTGGAGCCAAATTGTCATAAAGAAATGTCCAATTGTCCAGTTTATGCATCACAATAATAAAAGAACACTCAAGGAAAAGTTGCCTGCAGATCCATTGCAACTCCTGATGATGGTCTTCTTGGGACAATGTGGAAGTGATATGCCATTACCTTCTTTTGTCATGCTTTCTGGCTTCCCAATCTGATAGCCTGGGATTTCAGATGGTCTCCCATCCAAATACTAACTGCCACCTACCCTGCTTAGCTTCTAAGATCATCCAGAGTTGCCACTTTCTAAGACCACACAGGACTCCATGTAATGTGTGCAAATGCCTGCATGTGGCTTCAAATCTTGGCTAGCAAGTCCCAGATGTGCTAAATCTGCTTGATTACTAAAACCAATAATTTCAAAACCAGTACAATCCTCGAGTTATAACCATTTGTTTAGTGGCCATTCAAAGTTACAACAGCACTAAAAAAGTGATGACCATTTTTCACACTTACATGGTCACATGGTCAAAATTCAGCAGCTTGGCAACTGACTCATATTTATAATGATTGCCATATCCCAGGGTCATGTGATTGCTTTTTGCAACCTTCTGACAAAGTCAATAAACAAGTCTGATTCACTTATCAATCGTGTTACTAATTTAACAACTGATTCACTTAAAAACAGTGGCTGGGCAGTTCATAAAATGGGGCAAAACTCACTTAACAAATCGCTCACTCAGCAGCAGAAACTTTGGGTTCAATTGTGGTCATAAGTTGAGGACTAAATACATCTGCCTGATAACGTTAAAAATAGAAATAAATTCAGAGGTTTAGATATACGGTACTTTGTCTAGCAGCATGTTGCTGACTAAAAAGTCCTTTTTAAGAGTAAACATTTATTTTTGGATCTATAAGGCAAGTGAGACACCAAGCTGATTCAAGACAAGAAAAGGTGAATGTTCTAGTCTTGAAAGGAATAGGGAAAAACCCCCAAATTAAAGTGAAGACAGTTCTAAGAAAGGTTTATAGAAAATATCATATTAAGCTATAATGCAGTTAAGTTATTTGGGCTTGATGTGTTGAATAAACTTAACTGTTATGGTTGGGAAATCATGGTTGTGTTAGTCTATTTTTTTGAAATCCAGCCATTTGTAGCTAATGTGTAATTACTGTATATGTAATCAAAACATGACTTAGGAGTTCATATAAACCAAGGGACGGTCTTAGAGACTGAGTAAACTCAAAGGCAATCATTGCTGAGATAGGAGCCATGAATTACAGACTTTCTTGTTCTAAAAAAACCCAACAAGTCAACCTATTAACAACAATGCTTTTGCTCAAGGCAAGCCTTTCATTTGGTCTCTAGCAGGAATCCAATGGCTGATTGGTTTCATTTGTCAATATGAAATGCTACATTCACCTTATTGGTAAAAGAAAGGCAATGCATCTGTCCCTGTCTAAGAAGTGAGCTGCTCAACTGCATTGCCTATTAAGAAATTTTAAAAAATAATTGTTTTATTACCACACAGATAACCAATTTCTGTAGTTCAGGGGCCTGACAACCCAAATGCTTGATAGTGTCATAAATAAACTTACAATTTACCCGTGTTGGTTTTCACAACCAGTACCTGTGGGGCTTCCATGATCTAGAGAACAGATCTCCTGACATTCTGACAGCAACTCTGCCTGTCATCTTCAGAAACCAACCTGACCAAAGGACCATCAGAAACCACCACCAGCCAAAATGTATGCATTTATTTGATTTTTATAGCTACCCATCTCAGCAAATGGCTTTGGGCAGCTCAATGTCTAATCAGGATCAGGCTCAAAGAAAGAACCAATCAGAGCTCAACCCTCACCGATCTGCACCAATCAGAAACCAGCTCAGCTAAGGGCCAATTGGAAGTCAGGACTCCTGACTATAAAGACAGGAGCTGAGTTAGTCTGGCTCAGTTGCATATAGTCTTTGTCAGGGATGTCAAACTCACGTCGTTGTCACGTGACATATCGGGACTTTTTTCCCCTTCGCTAAACCAGGGGTGGGTGTGGCTAGCCCATGACGCATCCGGCCCCGTGGGCTGTGAGTTTGACACCCCTGGTCTATGTAATGGCCCATTTTCCCTCTGAAAGTGACATGCGTGCTTGCTGACAGAATACTAGGAATGAAACTCTGAAAAGTGTTCGGAAGCTAGAACTGGTACAGAATGCAGCTGTACAGACAGTTCTCTTGAGTGGCATGTATAACATTGCTGTTGTGTGAACTGCATTGGTTGCCTGTCTGTTTCTGGGTCCAATTCAAGGTGCTGGTTAGCACTTTAAAGCACTTTATAACATGGGTCCAGGGTATCTGAGGAACTTTCTCTCCCCAATGGGATTGGCTAGTGTAGCTCCAACAGAAGAGGTCTACTTTGGATTTCTTCTGTCAAAGAATTTCAGCTGGCAGGGTCCAAGAAAACAGACTTTTCTGCTGTGGCCCCAGCCTTTTGGAATAGTCTCCCATCAGAGGTGATGTCGTACCCCATACTCCTGACCTTCTGAAGAGTCTTGAAACCTGGCTTGGTTACCCAATAGGTGGGCTAATAGGGTAAAGAGAACTGTCCCACTCCTGTGTTGCTCCTCCTCTTGGTTTCTTAGTCTTTATTTAACCTTAATTTTTAAATGTTTTACCTTTATATTATGCTTTAAGCTGTCCAGAGTTGCTGTAACAATGTGATAGGTGGCATACAAATTTAATAAATAAACCCAACCCTGCCTAAATGCATGATCGCCAACCTTCTTGTTAAAGTCAACCTTGAAAATGTAAAGCTAGTGAGTTAATTATATGGATTTTTTTCCCCTTCTTTCACCATTTTCAAGACAAAGATGATTATATTTTTTCCTCCCATTTGTCCCCACACTGGTACAAAAAATATTTTATTTTCAGTTTTACAGCAGTGGAAATTTGCTTTTGATTGAACTCAATGGGAACAAAATGGAAAAGGGAGGGGAAAAAAAAAACCCTTGGAGAATTCTGCAATTCTGCAGTGTCTGATTTTGCATGCTTTCTGTTTGAATTTCAAATTATAAACCATTGTGCTACATGGGAACTGTATATAGATTGCCTGTCTCCAGCAGCTTGGCTTCCTGTATTTGAAGCCATGTTTAGAGAAATTACGTGCAGTTCAGGAAGTATGCAATCAGACAGCAAGGCTTTTTTTAAATCACCCTGAAGAGCAAATCAAAATAGAGAAATGGCACTTCTTATTGTAGACAGGTCTTGCTATGTAAATATGGCCAATGTGGCTTCTCCTCTTCCGAATGCACACTTGAAATATGTTTAAAGGAGAAAGTATTGCTGCTGTGGGATTCGCATCTTTATCGCTCATGCTCTCTTCTCTCTAAAAAAAAAATCTTGCTGCTAAGCAACCACGAGTAGGACAAACATTGGAGTCACATAGCAAAGCTGTTTTGTATTAATAGCAATAGCACTTAGACTTATATACTGCTTCATGGTGCTTCACAGCTCTCTCTAAGCAGTTTACAGAGTCTATTGGCCCCAACAATCTGGGTCCTCATTTTCCCCACCTCGGAAGGATGGAAGGTTGAGTCAACCTTGAGCCAGTGAGATTCGAACTGCCAAATTGCAGGCAGCTGGCAGTCAGCAGAAGTAGCCTGCAGTACTGCATTCTAACCACTGCGCCACTGCGGCTCCAAGAGCCACACCATTGCCTCTTCTAGAGTTATTTTGCATTGACTGGAAGTGGTTCTCCAGAGTTTTGAGGGCATTTTCATACCACTTTGTTCTCATTTCCTAATTTTTCCAAGGCGGCTTTGAAGATGACTTCTAACCATCATCCACTCTGCCAACCTCACAAAGGTGAGAACATGCACAGAATGTTAGGGCCAATCAGGGCGCCCTCCTGCTGTTAGGAAGAGAATGCAAATAACATTCTATCCGAATTTGAGATACAGTATGCCCTGCTATAACAAAATTCCGGTACATCCCTCCACACACACACACACACTCTCACACAAAACCCCCAAATCAACTGTGAACATCTCTCTTCCCAAACTGAGGTTCCCTCAGGCAATTAAGGCAAGAATCTTTCTGAACCCAGACTGGAGATGCCAGAGGTTAAACCTGCAGCCTTCTGCATGTAAAACAGGTGCTCAGGTATGAGCTTCAGGCAGAACACCTGCATGGCTGGGAGAGATCTTGTGCACATTTGTGTGATAAAGAATCCAAGAAAGAACAGGCTAGCTATAAGAGAAGAAAGAGGGAAGCCCAGAGAAAGATCTATTATCTATTTCTACCTACCTTGACCTTGTCTCTGGGAGGAGAAAGATGCATTCATCAAAACTCTGGTAAGTGTTATAGTGGGAAACTCTGTCAGGTTTCATTTTATTGTTGCTTCAGAAACTTAGAGAGAAGGAGGAGGAGAAGGAGGGAGGGAGGGAGAGAGGAAGAATTTCCTCGAGGGGAAAACTTTGAAAAGCAACAGAAGGACTACATTACACCAGACTGATTTTGAACTAGCACTGCCTCTGCAAAAAAACACAAAATTCCCTAAGAGAAAAATGCCAAATTCCATATGAGTGGAGAGAGGGGAACAGAAAGAATGGGCTTGGTTGGTTATTGTTTAATTTGAACTCACACATACCTTTACCTGGAAACTCAGATAAGTCAGAATTGCCAATATGGCCAATGGGAGTGGGGAGTGCAGGAAAACAGACATGTTGCTATTTCTGAAGAAAAAAAAAAGTCTATGGAAGAATCCCAGGAGGAAAAGAAAGGAAAGGAAAGGAAAGGAAAGGAAAGGAAAGGAGAGGAGAGGAGAGGAGAGGAAAGGAAAGGAAAGGAAAGGAAAGGAAAGGAAAGGAAAGGAAAGGAAAGGAAAGGAAAGGAAAGGAAAGGAAAGGAAAGGAAAGGAAAGGAAAGGAAAGGAAAGACCTCACTATGCATGCTGTTATTAACTATATGAGATTCAAATATTGATGGACAGACAGTGATAACTAGACTTGCATTCAAAAGTGTCATTTTGATTGAACCCAGCACTCTGCAACTATCTGTTGTCAGGGCTCCTAAAACTCTATTGCAGAAACCTATTATAAAAGATACATAACTTGCCTCATTTAGGAAGTTTCTTCAAAACAGTTCCAGACTCCTCTAAGGAAATTTTGGTAATTTGTTCGACAATTGATCTTTCAAGAAAAATCACACTCTCCTATGCAAAGGCTGCAATCCAGACAAAAAACAACATCTGAACATGCTTTGTACATAACCTACATGAGAAAATGTTAAAAGAAGTAATGTGACTAGATATGCTTGTCTTTTTTTAAAAAAAAAACATTTTAGGGACTTCTGAGTCCTTACTGTCTACTTTTTCAGCAGGAACTTGAATTTAGCATTGTTTTTTTAAATGTTCTTATAAAATGGCAGACTATTCAGGAATTTGTACAGAGGATTGAAAAATTGTGAGAATTCCGAAGGACATATCTAGTACTCCAAAATCTCTATTAATTTTTTTTAGAATGTTGAACATCCGTTCAAATGCACATGCTGCATAACCTATACCAGTGATGGCGAACCTTTTAGACACTGAGTGCCCAAACTGTGTATGTGCGCACGCCCAAACTGAAAGACATGCACGAATGTGCACATGCACAGACATGCACAACACAAACATGCGCATGTGCAGACATGCACACATGCACATCAGAGACTCGAAGACCAGCTGGGCAGCGGAAGGTGGGGCATCCCAACACCAGCAGCACGGCAAGAGGTAAGATCTTTTTGTAGCTACTCTATGGCTACTATAAGATGTTACAGGAAACAAAGACAAGGTAAAACTATTTGGTTCCTTTTTTGATTCATCTTATTGAACTAAATATGTATTCCACTAGTAATCTGTGATCAGTTGGATGAAGGAACAGGACTTAACTGTGAGATTGATTGAAACATGGAAATAGTTGGGAATATCACTATTGTGAAAACATATAAATCTTCCGACCAAGATAAATTATGTTTCTGGCTAGAAAAGGGATTTGCTGATAATATGCATTATATATAATCTTTAAGAAAAGCTGGAGAACACAGGGAGCGCCAGGTGGAAGAGAGCAAACATCTTCAAAAGAGGAGAAAAGGAGATCAGGGAGTTATAGATCTATCAGATCAATATCTAAGAACATTCTAGAGCAGTTCATAAAAAAAGATTATTCCAAGTAAACAGCTTGAGGGTGTTTTACAGTAATGCGGTAATAATCAGAAGTCGGAATGGATTTTTCAAGAAAGAATGCTGCCAGATTAACTTTATATGACTTTTTGAAAGGGTAAATTCCTTTACAGAATAAGGGAATGCTGAGACACAATAGATCTTGTTGTCAACAAAACATTTAACATAGTACCTGATGATATTCTAATGTAAATATGGGCTGGTTATCATGATGAATTAAATAGAAATTGGACATTAGACTGGCTTGGACATTGCACTGAAACAATCTGTTGTCAAACTGGAGACAGCTATCATCCATAGTGCCAGAAGATTAGTCCTGAGACTGTATGCTTCAATATGTTTATTCATGACTTGCCTGAAAATTGGTCACAATACTACAAATCCATTTCAGAACTACCTTGGCTAGAGAAATGGCTGAAAGTAGCAGAATGAAATTTCACAGCAACAAACATAATATTGATTTAGTAAACAATAATCAAACACATAAGCATGGGATGGAACAGAAGTAATCCTTGAGATATTAGTATCAGTATTTTGTGAAAAATAATCCAGGAATAGTAATTGATTGCAAAGTGAGTATGAATTATGTAGTTTTGAAAAAGGGCAAATGTAATTTTATGCTGCTTCAGCGGAGGTGTAAATTTCCAAATCAAGAGAAGGAAATGTTTATTCTGCTTTGATTATACAGTATCCTACCTTGACACATTTAGAAGAAATTGGGACAGGCTTAGAGAAGAGCAATGATGACTAGAAGCCAAAAAATTAAGCCCTACAAAGAGTGATTGAAGGAAAGGTGCATCTTTGCTTTTAGGAAGAGAGGACTGTTCACATGCAGAAAAGGCTGTTATACTGAAGAAGCCTGAGATCTGTTCTCTATTTCTGTTATTCTTTTGAATGCTTCTGCTCTCCTTCACCTGGCACTTTCTTTGTTCTATAGGATATCTGAAAGGTAATACAAAGAATATGTACAGACTATTAGCAAGCTCCTTCTACACCCTAGGTGCAATTCATCAAGTTTAGGGCATGGGATAATAGGTTTCAACTGAATCTAGAAAAGCTCCCTAACATTTAAAAAAAAAAAAAAAACAGGCAGTGGAGCCAATTAGTCAAAAAGTTGGTTGGGTCCCCTTTCACTTGCATGTGTTCAAACCATCTCTGAGGCTGGGGTGAAATTTACTTACCTTCGCTACTGGTTTGCAAATGTGAACATGCGCACCTCCTCCATGCATGCACAAAAATGTCAAAAATGGGACTGGGCATGTGGGCGGAGCCTCCCGCTGCTGGCGCTACCGGTTCACGCAAGCCAGATAGAACCATCTTAATTTCACCACTGTTTGAGGCTCCTTTAATTTGGATTCCTGCATGGAGCTGGACATTGGACGACAATGGCCTAAATGAGGGGTCCCCAACCCCTGATCTGTGGACCAGCAACAGTCTGCGGCATGCCAGAAACCAGGCCACACAAATAAATGAAGGCGGGATGAAGGCAGAACATGAAATGACACCTCCTTCAGCCTGAGGAAAAAAAACTCTCTCCACAGAACCAGTCCCTGTTGCACAAAAGATTGGGGGTCACTGGCCTAAAATGACCCTACATATCCACCCACACACACTCCAACTTGGAACCCCAGATTATAAGAAGAGAAAAACAGAATTGCAATCCTGCCAATGAATCTTTGATATGTTTACTTGCTAGGTTCATGACCAACTTATTTTTTAGGCATTCAGCACTCTATCTCTAACTTTTCTCCACAACAACTTCTATGGCTGAAGGACTAGAAGAAGAAGAAAAAAACTCTGCTAATATTGCCTTGATTGTTAAAAATGTTCTGTAGTTAAGAACACAAGGTAAAAGAGACATTTGTTATTTTGTTAAGTAGTATCACTTGTCATTTATAGCATTACGCCCAAATGTGTTGTATGCATTTATATATGTGTGTGTGTGTGTATTTATGTACTCTATGAGTGTGTAGTTTGTTTAATAAGATATGTCTTATAAATACGAAAAGAAAACTGTTCAGCCTTAGGCACAAAGGCAGCTGATTGACCTTGGGCCAGCCCCCCTTCTCCCCAGGCCTGGGAAGAAGACAAGGACAAACCACTTCCAAAAAAAAAAAACAACTTGCCAAGAAACCTGCAGGGACATTCCAAGTAGTTGCCTGGAGTCAAGACTGACTTGAAGGAACACGCAGAGATCAAAACTAACAAAGGAGTATAACCCTGCCCCAGGCTCAAAACTTCTCTCACATTTTTACTCCACACACATTCCTTCACTTCTCAAGATGGCTTAGTGGTTTAGTCCAGACAGGAAGCCATAGGTAACCTTGCCTTTTTGATGCTCTTTTTCTACATACTGGCAAGTTGTAGCCAATTAGTGCCCCTCCCCTGCTGACAGGGCGTTTGGGTACCCTGCTGGTCTCCAAGGGGAGGAAGGAAAAGAAACAGTTACTGCCTAAATACACATCTGTTCGTTTTGCCTTTCTGCATGTTCATGATTCCCAGGAAGCAGCTGACTCTGAGCAAGTCCTAGATCTTAATATCAAGGGAAGACCCTCCCCACAATTGTGTCATTTTTCTCTCTATAGCTAGGAAAGCATTTTGTTGCTCAACTTTGGACTCACAACTCAGCACTCTCCATCCTGCGCTCAGGTCAACTGAGTCAAATTAAGCCTTTGTAGGATTAGAGCCTTAACGCGCCTACAGACAGAAAGAGCTCTGGGTTTAGCAAAACATTAGAAAATTAGTTGAAAACAGAAGCTTCAGTTTAAGCCTTTGTCAAGGTCAGAGAAATAGCAGCCCTTATTTCATCTCCCCTCGAGAGTTCCTTACCCTGATGCACACAAACCATAGAGATTAAACGTAATGTAAAAGAGATTACATTAAATAGATTGCCATTTTATTTTTGTAATCACGTACCTCTCTAGGAGAGACTCCCATTATGAATGCTGCAGTGGTTAGTGACGGTTAAAGAAAATTTAATAAACAGCATAATCAAGCAAAATCGATCTGGTAGATAAATGTGTGTGTGAGTATGTGTCTGTGTAGGCAAATTATTTTTGTGTATTTTTATATGTTATTCAGAATTATAGACTCATATTCCTATGAGCTGATGATGAAAAAAGTAAACAAATTGACTTCTAAATAAATACTTTTAGGATCATTTGTGAAAAGGGAACTGAAAATCCATTGATCTAATAATAGTAATAATAGTATGCATTAATTATGTTCCCTGTTGCCTTCAGTCAAAGTATACTTCTGTCAAAGTATACATTATAGACCCTGGCTTCAAAAACAATTCTCCTTCCTTTTCTTACACTGAAGGACAAAGTCTTAAAATATTTTAAGCATTAATAGATAGGATGGATGGATGGATGGATGGATGGATGGATGGATGGATGGATGGATGATAGATGGATGATGGATGGATGGATGGGAGAGAGAGAGAGAGAGAGAGAGAGAGAGAGAGAGAGAGAGAGAGAGAGAGAGAGAGAGAGAGAGAGAGAGAGAGAGATGGTGTGTTGCATATCACACTATGCACAAAGAATTGTTTTATGAACTCCTTTTTATTAACTTTAATGCTTGATTCCTATTTTGGGTCTTTCACTTCTCCTCCAGTTCATTCAGAGTTCAATTTTATTGAAAATTAAAGATTTATAACAAACAAACAAACAAAAAATGTAAAACAGTAGGCCACCTTTTTAAAAAATATTTTCAACCACTCACCTAATTTCATTTCCCAACACGCTTGTAGTGGAAATATGAACATCCCTAGACCTTGCACTTATTAAATATGATGTAGAATTTAATTCAGTTGAAGTTCAAGAACCTGAACTTAATGAAGTCACACACTTGATACATCTAGGATGATTTGCAGCAAATAAATCCTTGAGGAAAACTATCAGATTCATTGCTTAGTTTTGCTTTCCCTTCAGAATTCCTACAGCTTTGACATAAAATATAGTTTGTCCTATATCAAGGTCCTGTAGCACTCACTGGTTAGTTAGTTACTTTAGAGGAGGCCTACATAATATTGAATTAACATTTTTTTAAATGTTAAATGCTAGATTCATTTTTTTTTCCAATTCACAGCTTCATTAGACCACCATCCTGCATGAAGAGGTATAAAGCAGTAAAAAAAATCTCTGGCTGCCAAGACTTTGACATTTTTTCAAGTGTCTCTTTTTTTACTGGTCCTTAGTGGACAGCATAAAGTCAGGAATAAAAATCATGGATTTTGAATTCTGAAAATCAGGAATAAAAACCAACCAACTAGAAGAGTGATAGAGGAAGCTATGACCTTGCTATGCCATTATCCCCAACTAAAAGAAAAGCGATCTAAAACTCGATTTGCTTATAAAGAGAGGTTCCCCCCCTCCCCTTAAGTTAGGTCCCAATCCATAGATCTTTATGTACAAATGCAGCAGATGTTCCTACCTGTGTAAATGTATTACCCCACACTTCATCAATGGAACAGGTGGCTAATTGTGTGGCAGGGAAGGAACCTTGGACTATTATGTGCAGAAGGAAGGAATTCAACTTCTTGATGTCTGAGAAAGAGTACACATAACATTAGAATTCTTGATATATGTATTTCTTATACCTTTCTCAACCAGAACTACACAAGATCATCACCAGTATAATGTGAGGTACAAAGAATCAGAACCATCCATAAGGTTGCAGCACAGATTTATTTAAGCCTATACACATGAATTTGGTCAACTCAAATTCAACCCTAAACTGGCACCAGGTAAGGGTCAATAGAATTCAGGAAGGTTTCGACTTGGAGTGCTTGTGGGAGTGCAAGGATTCTAAATGGATGACTTGCTTAACTCTGCCCCCCAACACTGCCTGCTCTTCTCCTAGGTATACTTATAGAGTCATATGTAATTATTGCAAAAAAAAAAAAAAAAGGCCTCCTTTTATATGAGCCTGTCCACTCATTAAAGCCCACTTCAGACATTCTCCTCATCATCATTCAGTTATCTATGAAACACTCTTCCCCTTGTAATCTGATTGGCCCCTATTCTTTTAATCTTACAGAAAGCATTTAAGAGTTGGCTTTTCCCAGAAACATTGAGATAGGGTGAAGTTGGAGGAGAATGTTATAGGCACTGGGGAAGTTTGGTTGTGGCACTAGATTGTTATTGTTTTCACTGTGATTTTTGTTTTATCTTTTGTTGTGAGATGCCCAGAATTTGGTTTTAAGACAGGTGGCCATACAGGTAGTCCTTGATGTACGATCACAATTGAGCCCAAAATTTATTTTGCTAAGCAAGACACTTGCTCTGTCCCATTATACAACCTTTCTTGCTATGGTTATTAAGTGAATCACTGCAGTTGTTCAGTTAGTAACACGATTGTTAAGTGAAACTGGCTTCCCATTTGACTTTCCTTGTCAGAAGGTTGCAAAAGATTATATAACCTGACTGCAGGACACTGCAACAATCATAAATATGAGTCAGTTGCCAAGTGGCCGAATTTTGATGATATGATCATGAGAATGCTGCAACGGTTGTAAGTTTGAAAAACAGTCATAAATCACTTTTTCAGTGCTGTTGTAACTTTGACCAGTCACTAAATGAAAAGGTTGTAAGTCAAAGACTACCTGTACACATATTTTAAATAAATACATGAAATAAAATCTGAACTGGATTTATTTATTTTATTTATTTATTATCAAATTTATAGACCGCCCTTCTCCCGAAGGACTCAGGGCGGTGTACAGCCAAAGTAAAAAACATAAATACAAACATTAAAAACAATTTAAAAAGATATATATAAATTTGGCCCCAAAATTAAAAAGCAGTAACAAAACATATTAAAAACATTTAAAAAGCATTAAGCTGTACCCTATGGCTACAGTTAGATAGAATAGTTCCAGCTTTGAATACCTTTAAGATGACCTTCCACCTCACAAAGACATTTGTACTCAATAAATTATTTGGTCTTTCCAAGTGATTCTGCTTTTATGTTGTTAGGAATTTGTACTGAATTAAAATTTTTATGTCTCCTGTTAGTGATTGCGATCAGAAATGCTTGGTCAGCCACGGATATCAATATTTATATGTAAACTAAGCTGGCATGGAGCTGCTATAGAAATAATGATAGATAATATTTCAGTTCTGCACTGCTTAATACTTTTAATGAGTTGGCAGAAACTCACAACTCCTAATCCTGCATTAGAAATACCTGTGGTTTGAAATCCAACATCAGTGAATCCTGGAAAGGTTTATCAAGCTCACCACTGAAACAGCCCATGTTGGGCGAAACAAAAATGGCCTTGGATCAGATGCCACTAATTATACTCAGAATTTGTCTTTTGTTTGATCAGATTTGGGCTAGCTGTCCACAGCATATAAACCCCTGAAGAACCCACGGCTGGGACAGCCAAAGAACAATTGGGCTTGAACAGTTTCCCAGATAGTCCAGCTGCTACCCCATAAAGCCATTTACAGAGCTCTTTGCCATCCTAGGAAAAGCATTTGACCAAATCTCCAATTCTGCTATTCATCAGTGATGAAGTGTCTTGCATTGACCTTGTTGAACAACTCCTGGTATCCAAAAGTAGGTTTTCTGACATAGTGTGACTACTGCAAAAGGGGAAGCAATTGGTTCCACTTTTAGAATAGAATAACAGAGTTGGAAGGGACCTTGGAGGTCATCTAGTCCAATCCCCTGCTTAGGCAGGAAACCTTACACCACTTCAGACAAATGGTTATCCAATTTCTGCTTAAAAACTTCCAGTGTTAGAGCATTTACAACTTCTGGAGGCAAGTTGTTCCACTGACTAATTGTTCTAACTGTCAGGGAATTTCTCCTTAATTCTAAGTTGTTTCTCTCCTTGATTAGTTTCCACCCTTGGCCTACCCTCAGGTGCTTTAGAGAATAGCTTGAGTCCCTTTTTGTGGCAACCGATCTTTCTAAACATTTCTACTTTTAGTGTCCTGTTTGTAGTTATTGGAACACTGCTATCATGTCACTCCTCATCCTTCATTTCATCAGAATAGACATACCCAGTTCCAGCAACCATTCTTTATATGTTTTAGCCTCCAGTCCCCTAATCATCTTTGTTGCTCTTCTCTGCATTCTTTCTAGAGTCTCAACAACTTTTTAATATTGTGGTGCCCAAAACTGGACGCAGTATTCCAAGTGTGGCCTTACAAGGGCAATATAAAGTGGTATTAATGCTTCACATGATCTAGATTCTATCCCTCTGTTTATGCAGCCTAGAACTGTGTTGGCTTTTTTGGCAGCTGCTGCACACTGCTGCCTCATATTTAAATGATTGTCCGCTAGGATTCCAAGATCCCTCTCACAGTTACTACTATTGAGCAAGGTACCACATATATAGTACCTGTGCATTTTGTTTTTCTTCGCTAAATGTAGAACCTTCCTTTTTTCACCATTGAATTTCATTTTGTTAGATAGCACCCAGTGTTCAAATCTGTCAAGATGCTTCTATATCTTAAGCCTATCTTCTGGAATGTTGGCTATTCCTTTTAATGTGGTCTTTGTAAGGTTTTTTATTTCTCATCTATGCTCTATGCTGTAGGCATGCCTCTCTTATTTGTAAAAAGTGTTTTATAGCTATTTCAGTATCAGGAACTTCTAAGAGGTTGAGTGCCTCCTTCTTAATCATATATTTTGATACTTGATCAAGAAGACCAGGAGACAGCTTAGGAAGACTACATACCAGCTTTGAGAATGGCTGTTCACTTAGCTTGTGGCTTGCTGAGGTTTTGTTTTTTTTTTAATTTGATTTATATGCCGCCCTTCTCCGGAGACTCAGGGCAGCTTACAATGCATTAAGCAATAGCCTTCATACTTTTGTATATTTATACAAAGTCAGCTTATTGCCCCCACAATCTGGGTCCTCATTTTACCTATGTTAGAAAGCTGGAAGGCTGAGTCAACCTTGAGGCTGGTGAGATTTGAACTTACAGTAATTGCAGACAGCTTGATGTTAATAACAGTGCTTTAGTCTGCTGCGCCACCAGGCTCCACCAGGCCTGGCTCCACCAGGCGCCACCAGGCTCCTTTTATGAAAGGATGTCCTTCTCCTCTTCCTCCTCAAAGAAGAACCACCATTCTGTGTAAACCCAATGGCAATGAGTTGAGTCCATATGGAATAAGTGATTAAGGAGTCAATTATCATTAACTCTTTACTTGATTATTTTATACTGGCATAGTGAAAGGAGCTTCAAGAGGAAGTTAACTCTAAAATTGAAGAGAAAATGATGATGATGATGATGATGATGATGAAGAAGAAGAAGAAGAAGAAGAAGAAGAAGAAGAAGAAGAAGAAGAAGAAGAAGAAGAAGAAGAAGAAGAAGAAGAAGATGATGATGATATTCATTCAGGCAACTCTTGGCGAGTCTATGGACCAGGTCTCTCCACATCTTCTGATCAAATAGAAAATAGAAATAGTAATTGTCCAAAATATTTGGAATTACAAAACTTATACCACACCAGGACCTTTTATCATTTATGGTGGACATGTGAAAAAACAAAGAAATATTGGAGTAGGATTCACATCTTAAGACAGAAGATTCTTAAAAGTGAATATAAAGATAAAACCAGAAACTTTTCTTTTGGTTTAATGAGAAAAGATTTGGAAAAAAATGGGACTTTGATGTTATACAAGTTGACAGCAGCAAGATTACTCTGTGCACAAAAATGGAAGAACACTTTGATTCCTATAATGGATGGGTGGCTGCAAAAGTTGATGGAGTTAACAGAGATGGCCAAACTGGCTGCTCTGATTAAAGAAAAGAACACCATTAATTTTGTTTCTACTTGAAAACCACTTTTGGACTTTGTGCTTGAGGTGGGAAAAAAAATGAAACTTTGATTTTGGATCTTGCCAATTAGATAGGTTTGTTGTTATAGAAACAGCTAGTTTGTATTATTATATAAAAGTATAAAGTTGGGTTTTGATACTATTATCTTATTCTACTGCACCAAAAGGAGTCGGAAGTCAACGTTTTTCTTTCTTTCTTTTCCCTTTGCCCTACACTTTTCCCTTCTCTTTTTCCTCCCTGATTTTCCTATTATTTTCTTTTGAATTTTATAAGTTGCTCAGAGTTTACTTCCCTTCATTCCACAGACTCTACCAATTTCCTACTCAACCCTTACAACCACTTTTGATTCCCACTGGCTTCAAAGGAAAAGTTAACAGCAATGCAGTTTAAACTTGCAGAGGCTCATAAAAACCAAGCTCATAAAAGAAAAGTTGTCAAATTCAAGATGTATGGAATTGGGCAAAGGCCACAAATCAATCTGGAGTGCACTATCTAAAAAAGGAGAGAGGGAAAAAAGAGAGAAAGAGGGAGAGGGAGAGAGAGAGAGAGAGAAATTTGGTGCAATACGAAAAAGACGACACGTCGTTAATCTTGCAGGTTGCTCTGTGAGCAAGTTGTTTAGGCTTCTGAATCCCATTAGGAGGAGGATGGTGTTTGAGTAGCATGGGGTGGGGGTGGGGGGTGTCTTAATCTCAATTGCATTAATCTAGGTGGTAAGGTAAGGTGGAAGTTGAGAAAACTGTCTCTGAAGAAATGATATTTTTTAAAATCATCATTCTCTGGAATTTTCTGTAGAACTGATTCAGACCTGCAAGCTTTCCTAATGCTGCTTAGGAGGGCAAGATTAATTCAGAACACACACACACACACACACACCACAACACAACCTAGGCATATGCTCAGATACAACATTTCATTCTGAGGCAATATTCAAAATTCTCTGCAGCAGCAAGGCATTAAAAAAAACAAACTTCTTTTTGGGGCTCCTTTAACTATGCCAGCATAAGATTATCAGAGAAAGAGTTAATGACAATTGTACTTGTGATACTATCATTGACTGCGGTTAGTGTTCCTGCAGGGCTTATAGAGAACTCCGGTCCTTCTCTGAGGAAAAGACACCTTTTCATAAAAACCTGAATGTTTCTCCCTTTTACAACCTTTCTTGTCACAGTTGTTTAAGTCAGGGGTGGGCAAATGTGGCCCTTTTACAGCCTATGGACTTCAACTCCCAGAACAGCTTGGCTGTCTCAGGAATTCTGGGAGTTGAAGTCCACAGGCTGTAAAAGGGCCACATTTGCCCACCCCTGGTTTAAGTGAATCCCTGCCATTGTTAACCTACCATGTTTCCCCCAAAATAAGACCGGGTCTTATATTAATTTTTCTGCCAAAAGACGCATTGTGGCTTATTTTCCACATTAGGTTTTATTTTGGGGGAAAATAAAGTACTAAAAGCCTCTGTCTGCTGACAATCTTAACGGGAGCTTATTTTTGGGGTAGGGTTTATATTACGAGCATCCTGAAAAATCATGCTAGGGCTTATTTTTCGGTTGGGTCTTATTTTCAGGGAAACAGGGTAGTAACATGGTTATCATGGCTTCCCCATGGACTTTCTGCTCAGGAGGTCACAAAAGATGATCACAAGACCCCCGGGACACTTCCTCCATCATAAATATGAGCCAGTTGCCAAGGGTCTGAATTTTCATCACTGACCACAGGGATGCTCAATGGTCGTAAGTATGAAAAATGGTCATAAGTCACAGGGCTGTTGTAATTTCAAACAGTCGTTCAATGAACTGTTGTAAATCAAGGATTACCTGTAGGTCACATTTGAAAGAACAGGCTTATAAAGACCACTTATTAAAAGGCAAATGGGCAAGGAAACCTTTTGTGACAAAACAAGAGGGGATTCCCCATTCTTCCCTGCCTGAGTTGGGTTGACCCAGACCTTGATGGCCTTTCAGAAAAGGCCTGAAGACATGGTTTTACCATAAAATGATTATATTGCTTCTGGGTCATTGTACTCTCCTCCTGTATTGTATATATATATATTTAAAAAAAATCTTTTAATGCTTTTAATGGCTATTTGTATGGCTATTTTATTTTGGCGTTGGTTCAGAGTCCTAGTTGATCAGGGTGGGGCTTTATAAATACAGCAAATAAACAAATCCATGGTTGTGGCACAATGGTTAGAATGCAGAATTGCAGGTTAACTTTGCTGACTGTTTGCAGTTCGATCCTGACTGGCTCAAGGTTGACTCAACCTTCCATCCTATCGAGGTTGATAAAATGAGGACTCAGGTTGTGGGGGCAATATGCTGACTCTGTAAACCACATAGAGAGGGCTGTAAAGCATGACATATATATGTCTAAGTGCTATTGCTATTAATATTACTATTGCTATTACTAAATAGCCCACATATCCAGCATGAATCCTAGCTACTTCTTACAAGCAAATGGGGTGGTTCTACTGGTGTGAAATACCATGTTCAACTGGAGGCTCTATAGCAGTGATGGCTAACCTTTGCATGCGTGCATGCCCACACCCATAATGCAATGACCTCCATGCCCTGCCCCCCTGCGAATATGTGCATGACCCCCATGCTCCCCTCCCCTTGCACATGCATGAGTGACCCCCACCCCCACCCCCACGCCCCATTTTTGGTCCTAGGAGGCTTCAGAGAGGCCTGCTAGTCTCAAAACGGGGCATGGGGGCATGCCTCCCTGAAGCCTCCTGGGATCAAAAACGGGGCACAACAGGAGGTGCGCCACCCCCACCCCTGCACATGTGCATGCGACACCCCCCCCCCATGCATGCTCACACATCTCCCGCATGCACGGCAGAGACCCAAAAATCAGCTGGCCAACGAGAGGCACCCGCGTATGCACGATGGAGCTGACCTAGGGCGACGGCTCGCGTGCCCTCAGAGATGTCTCCACATGCCACTTATGGCACACGTTCCATAGGTTCACCATCAAAGCTCTATAATCTTCCTATAGATCTGAGGTGGACTTTCCTTTGAACAAGTAGCCTTGAGTTAAAAGCAGCCACATTCCAATGATTTTGTCTTATGTGCAACTGAGCATCTCACTGTCTGAAACATTTCCGATAAATGTTTTGCCATTTTTTCTGAAACCTGCCATCCAGGATGAATAGAGTAAACAGAGAGGCTTTCATCAATCTCAGAGAAAACATGATGGACATTGTTATACCAGAGCTGTTGGAGAAATATATTAACACTGAACATGTCTTCACAAGAGACAGTCATACATCTGAAGGAAGTTATTTTATTGTATTTCTAATATGCAGGTGTAGCAGAAAAAACCCAGATATCAATAAATGCTTTAGTAATGTATTATGAATTATGACTGGGTGACTATAGACAGCACATAAAATATGTATAATGTTTTCTGGTGATTGTTAATCTAACACTGCTATTGTTTGAGAAACTATTAACGATAAAGAGACAAGCAGTGTATATTTCTAGGCATATTCAGGAAGTTCCTTTAATTAAAGAAGAGTTCTCAAATAAAATTATCTTGACTAAATTGGTTGCTGATCTATTACAATTGCTTAATAGACTATTCATTATTAATGAATGGGGTAACCACATTCTACAACCAAGATTGAGTAACCACGTTCTATAAATGCTTCAGTTTTACCATATTCAAAAGAGATACTTTTGTGTTTAGGTCTGGTCAAATGATTTGTTAATTTAAGCTTCTTCTAAGCATTTTAATTAACTAAATTGCACCCTTTTTGATTAAAAGATATAGATCTGTTAGTGATGCTCCATGCCTTGTTTGTTTAGCTTTTGACCCACAATTTCCATCTCACATGCCCTCTGAATAAAGGTAAGAATCCCTTATTCTATGGGCCAGATGCCCTCAATAGCACTATAGCATCGTTGTTGAACTAGGACTGGGAAAACTGTAGTATAAGGGCAGCCTCAGTCATGGAAACACAGTAGATGACACTGGGCCTGATTTTGCATCAATCACCCAATTTCATAGGGTTATTGTAGGTCAGATAGGCATCAGGAAGGGCATATGGCCAGTAAATGCTCAAGCTCTATTCCAGTGATGGTTAACCTTTTTGGTGTCGAGTGCCTAAAGTGCGTGTGCATGTACGCGAATGCACACATGTGTGCCCGACCCCCCAAAATGCAATGTGCGCCCCCCCATGCACGTGCCCCGGGCCCCCCGAGCCCTGTTTTGGGTTCCAGGTTGGTGCAGGAGGCTTTCCAGACCCAAAATGGGGTGCAGGGGGAGGGGCCTTGCGTGGCACCCCCACACCCCGTTTTGGCTTCCAGATTGGTGCAGGTGGCAGAAATGGAGTAGAAAGGTATGGCACACTGAGGGTGGATCTGCGGAGATCTCCATCTTAGGGCAGAGGACACCAATGTCTTTGGTGCCAACCTACATATTGCACTGACTACCATTCCTCGGGCTGTCTAATATCCGCTTCAACTGAACCTAGTTCTGTATCAGTAAAAAGGGCATTATGTTGCTGTTCCATATCCAAAATTGTGAGATCATAAAGAAACACCTGGGTTCTTTGAATCTGAAGAGTTCCATATTTCACATTTCGTGTATGCTTTTCTAAGTTCCGGATGCTAATCATGGCTTTGATAGAACTAAGGTCATGCCCTTAGTTGCCTGGAAAAAAAGACATGAACATGTCCCTGCGGTCACCAGAATTCAAGTTCAGTTCAGAGATTTTGCTTTAATATCCTCAAAAACAAAGATGAAGGAAAAGGAGATGGTGGCAAAGGTCAGGAAAATGCATTAAGCCTGGGGAAAGAGAATAGGGTCAGCTTCAGGGTGTATTTGATCAAACACCGAGACATTCCCTCATTTGAAAAAAAAGATCCACGGGTTCCCCTTTTAATTTTTCTTAGATTAGCTGTCCAGAGTCACTTTTTTGGGCGAGATGGGCAGCATTTAAATTAAATCAGTCGTGGGTTTTTTTCCCCCAAACGACTTTTTTTTTCCTCATAGTGATACTTCACATTTTCTCACTATTGACAGGCCCCAAAGTTTAATGCAAAACATCTCATCTTACTTTTAGATCTGTCACACGCTTGCTTCAGGAAAATGACCATTTTTAATCCAAAGGTACCTTTTTCTTGACTAAGGGCCCACACATGAACGCTTGTATAAATTAACATTACTAGATATTGTTTACCATTGGTATTATATCTCCCTTTCTATGCTCATATTACTTATAGGTATGTGTTCTGCCCCAGCTACAGACCCCAAAGAATGCAGCACACACAAAGTCCGTTTAAACCTTAGTTTACTAAATAACCAGTCTTTTACAACAATGGCTGTTAATTAACTGCATTAACAGCCGCCAAGAATTCAAAGAATAATAACTGAAAGCTTATTGTGGTTGGCAGAATGCCCAGAAGCAATTTGCAGAAAGCTGATAAGATAAGCAAGACAAGACAGGAAGATATGTGAACAAAGTTGTTCCCTGCAAATTGCTTCAGTTGGCGTTCCTCCTTAAATAGGCTAAGGGAGTGGCCAATTAGCCCCAAGCCTTACTCTCGAGGAGACCTCCTCTTAAGGAGCCATTCCTGCCTTTTGGCAGCTCTGCGTGCCCGTGCATCGAGAAGAGGTTCCTTCTCTTCGTCCTCTTCACTTAAGGGAGCTTCTGGAGGTTCTGAAGGCCCTGGCTGAATCACCGCCTCTGGCACCACATCTTCTCAGCCTCCTCATTGTCTGACTCAAGTGCCAGCTGCACAGGCTGCTGGCGCAGCACCACACCAGCCTCCTCACTGTCTAAATCAGCTACTAGCTGCACAGGCCACGTACGGGCCACAACAGTATGACTATTAAGGTACTTGCCTAGTGTAAGATATATTGCACTGAAAAAAAAAAACAAAAATCAGAATCTGTGTAAGTTATAGCTGTATCTTCACCCAACCACAATGAGGCATGCACTCCTTGATAAATGGGACTAATTTTGGGCAGATGGAAAAGTCAGAAAGAAAAAGTCCATTACTATTTTCTTTTTTAAAAAACTTTAAAATGCAGGGCAGACCAAAAGCAAAGGCAGTACTAAAACAATAACATGACAAATTAGATTTGAGCAAGATTGTTACTGATGTAAGGTGGAAGACATGGCTCAACCTTATCTTGTTCAAAAAGTTCAAAATCTTCTATCAAGATCTAGGTCTTAGTTGTCAATCGAGGGTCGAAGAGGTCTACATAAGGGAAGCGATGTGTCAGCTGCACAAGAAAGAGAACTTGAATTCCTCGGGAAAAGAATTGTGAGGAGAGAAAGAAGTAGGATTAAATTCAGGGATCAACAATTCGTTGTGAATTAAGAATTTTTCCTTGGACCAGATCACCATCAGACATAAGTGGAACAACCTTAAAATCATTAATTTTACCTTTTCATTTAACATGTGTCTCACATCCTTAGCAACAGTGTGAAAGCAAATTTGGCAATTTGTCTTAATAGGCTAACTAGCATGTTAATGGTTCCTTTTAATGAAAACAACCAATACGTTTTTCTCTTCTATTTCTCTTGAGCCCTGACAATCAGCATCCCAGCAATCAAAAAGAAAACTATTATACCTTACCACTACTTTTCCGTTAAAAAAAAACAAAACAAAATTATTTCCCAAAATGTATTATAAATATTCTGCACAATAAGGCCACTTTTTATTGTTTCAAAATACCCAAAATAACTTACAGCTCATTTAAAATAAAACAAAACATTGGAGTGTAATCCAGTATATCTCAAAACCCTGCCACTCTTTTTTTTAAAATCAATTTTGGCATTTTACCTCTCTATAATAGTTTCAACAATTTTGCAAATTTAGCACTTAGACTTAGTCTGAAGTGGCATATAAACCCAGTAAATAAACAAGTAAATAACCTATCCCATTCTGAAAATCAAACTCTTTAGCCCTTTAGGCGTTAGTCCTACTAGATAATAGAACGTTAGTCCTCTGTTTTTTTTCCAAATCATGCTCTAGAAATGACTCAGACTGGATCATTCATGAATGAAACTGGCTACAGATCAGCTTTTGCCCACCTCTGAGATGTCAATTAATATTGAGACGAAACCTATAGGCCAGTTATTGACAGGGTTTAGATCAGTGGTGAAATCCAAATTTTTTTTACTACTGGTTCTGTGGCTTGGTGGGTGTGGCATGGCTTGGTGGGCGTGGATACTGCAAAATCTCCATTCCCTCCCCACTCTGGGGCCAGCCAGAAGTGGTATTCGCCGGTTCTCCGAACTACTCAAAAGTTCTGCTCCCAGTTCTCCAGAACCTGTCAGAATCTGCTGGATTTCACCCCTGGTTTATATATAGAAAATCTAGGTTTCTGCTTGAAAATATTGATATACTACAGCTTTCTAAGCTAATAGCTTTTGAGTTAGATGCCCCCCTATGTTTCTGTTAGTAAAAGTTACATGCTGTCCCTAACCAGTTCAATATATACTGAATTTACTCATGGAACCAAAGAATGTTTGAAGAGTTCTGCCTTTTCAAATTCAAATTATGTCATGTTTTCATCTGTATCTCTCAAACTGATTTGTAGGTCAGAGCTTAGTTCTCCTTCACATTTCTCTGAACATTATTACAAAGCCTGCTCATTTCAGCTTACCAAAATACACTTAGTTATCTCCAGAAAAAAAAAACATATTTAAATATATATTTAAGCACAAATTTTGAATAGATGTTTTTAAAAAGTTTCAAATTAATGCAGAATGCAAAAAATGAAAAAAGCAATTAAAACCATGTCAATGCATCACGATTCAGAAGTAAAGAGATCTTAGCCGAAACCTATTCAAAGTTAGGCATCATCCCCACAATAAATTTTGTAAAAATGTTTAATTCTTTAACCCCTCATATATCAAAACTAAAGCTCTCAATTCAAGAGCTTCATAAATCAGTCCAGAAATAGACTGAGAAACGTTTCTTTTGTAGAGATCAGCAACAGAAGTTACAGGTAGTCCTTGACCTATGACCACAACTGAGCCCCAAATTTCTGTAGTTAAGTGAGACATTTGTTAAGTGAGTTTTGTCCCATTTTGCAACCTTTCTTGCCACAGATGCTAAGTGAATCACTGCAGTAATTAAGTTAGTAATACGGTTGTTAAGTGAATCTGGCTTCCCCATTGACTTTGCTTGTCAGAAGGTGGCAAAAAATGATCACATGATCCCTGGGATACAGCAACAGTCATAACTATGAGTCAGTTGAATTTCGAACACGTAACTCTGGGGATGCTGCAATGGACTTAAGTGTGAAAAACACTCTTAGGTCACTTTTTCTAGCGCCGTTTTAATTTTGAATGGTCACTAAATGAATTGATGTAAGTCGAGGACTACCTGTAGCCCTGAAGAACATTTATAGTTCTATGCCTTATTTATTTTATTTTTATTTTTTGTAGTGTTTTTTTTTTCCAGTTTGGCAGAGTCATATGAATCTCCATTCTCGGAGTTAATCCCCAGAAGAGTTTTGCAATTCTAGTTTCAGAAAACAAGAACCATCCAATGCAAGCATCGTGACCAACATGTATGAAAATATCTCAAAATTAGAACGCAGTTGAGCCCACAGACGGCAACAGCATTTGGCTCAATATAGAAAACAACATAACTGAGAAAAAAAAATCTATCACTGAAAAGAAAACAAACGTCTCCTAGATTTGCACCCAGTGCTCCCCAGCGAGAACCTCCCACTCTTCGATGCACGAGAAGCAGTGGCTTCGCAATCTCCCCCCCCCCACACACACACTTGTTTTGCTACCCCAGGATTGTGTGCTTTTGTTCTTTCAAACAACAGCAGGGAGCTTTTGAAAACAGTCCATTTCTACAAGTTCCCTTTTAGGAAAAGAAAGAAGAAACTGAAGAGAGGGTTGCAATCCTCAGCACAAACAGGAAGAAAAGTGCTGCTATGTTTCCTATTTTAATTTCACAGACATTCCTCCATGCTTATTCTCGAGTACAAGAACACAAGAGTGTATTTTTTTTTTTCACTCAGAAAGAGCTATGCCGGCCCTCATCCAGTTTTCTCTTACAATGTGGGACATCAAGATTCCTATATATGATAGAAGAGACTGTGCCACAGCCAAAGAGTAGCTACTCAGTATGGGGAAGGAACAAATACACAGAAAAGAACAGACGAACCAGTGCCCAGAGAGCAGATGTTCTGGAAAAATTATGATGCACAGGAGGATATGCCATACTAATCTAATTGTTCAATAAATGTCCAACAGCATTGCAAAAATACCTCAGCAACTGACTCAGCATAAACTTTCCAGGTTCAAGGAATAGTTTCAGTAGCACACGTTTTTCTTGTAGCAGTACAACCATTTCCCTAAGGAAAAGATGTATGCAGCATGATATAAAATCTCTACACATGTTTCAATCTCCCTTGTTTCCAGGGTTAGCAGCATTGCTCTCTGTGATATGAAGAAATGCATAATCAGAAAGGCGTATGATGCAGATGATTGTCTTTTATTTATTAGCTTTTTTTATTAGTTTGATTTTATCCTGCCTTGATTACTTTTATAAGTAACTCAAGGCAATGAACATGCATCATATTTCTTCTTCTTCCTCCTATTTTCCCCACAACTTTCTGAGGTGAGTTAGGCTGAGAGAGCGCGACTGTCCCAAAGTCATCCAGTTCAGGGGTGGGTTCTACTTACCTTTACTACCTGTTTGCAGCGGGGCCGCATGCATGCGCTCTTCTGCGCAAATGAAGAAGCTTCTGCGCATGCGCAGAAGCGTTTTGATGATGTCAGGGTCGGTGGGTGGAGCCTCCCGCCGGTTTTACTACCGGTTCTATAGAACCAGTGCAAACTGGGGGCAACCCACCACTGATCCAGTTGGCTTTCATGCCATAGGTGGGACTAAAACTTGCTGTCCCCTGGTTTCTGGTACAGCACCTTAATCACTACACCAAAACAGAAGGGAAAACTCCACACCAAATCCTATGAGGACCAGGCACCCTCACAGGAGAAATGTGTAGATTGCCTCCCCCCCCCCAAAATACCCCCAAACCCTATTTCTTGCTTTTAGCAGGGCAATTTTCAGAACCAACATTTTTAATAAGAACAGGTAATCCTCAACTTATGACCACAATTGAGCCCAAAATTTCTGTTGCTAGGTGAAACATTTGTTAAGTGAGTTTTGCCTCATTTTATGACTTTTCTTGCCACAGTTATTAACTGAACCATTGCAGTTGGTAAATTAGTAATGGTTGTTAAGTGAATCAGGCTTCCCCATTGACTTCGCTTGTCAGAAGTTCGCAAAAGGTGATCAAATGTCCCCCGGGACACTCCTTTTTTTTGTGGGGGTGGGGGGGAATATCTTCTGGTTTCCCAACTATTTTTTTTTTTAATTTAATTTTTTAATTTATTTTAAATACAAGTACCCATATATACTCGAGTATAGGATGACCTGAATATAAGCCGAGGCACCTAATTTTACCACAAAAAACTGGGAAAACTTATTGACTCGAGTATAAGCCTAGGGTGGGAAACGCAGCAGCTACTGGTAAATTTCAAAAATAAAATATAGCAGACTAAGTACTGTAAATAAATGTATTGTATATCCAAGACCAGAGATATACCAGTACTTGTATTCAGCAATGCTTGGGCGGAGCAAGGGGGCGTGACCAAGCACGGGTAAGACGGACAACACAGAAGCTGCCGGCGTGCAGGAGAAAAGAAGAACGGTGATATCAGCAGTTATCGGACCACCCACAGAGGCTGCAGGCGCCCGCAGATGAGCGGGAGAGACCGGAGAACACCCGCACTCAAGTATAAGCCGAGGGGGGTGCTTTTTCAACATAAAAAATGTGCTGAAAAACTTGGCTTATACACAAGTATATATGGTAATGCAAACAATACGAACATATACATACACATCTAAATATGAAAAAGAAAAAAAAAATACAAATAGTACAGTGCACCCCCACTACCGGAGACCATTTCCCCCCCTTATATTTATTCTTCTATAACAGCTAAAAAATATACAATATATTCTAAATGTGCCCTTATCCCCTCCAAAACAGCATATATTCTTGAGTAGATTTATTCCCTTTGCCTTCCACCAACACTGATTTTATAAAATCCCCCCCATATTTCATTATAATTGCTTGTTTTAATCATCCCTTTTTTAAATTTAATTTCTGTTGTTAATTTATCATTTGTTGCCATGCTCCAAAGTTCATTATACCATTCATTTCTTTGAATATTCAAAGACCCCTGGGACACTCTAACCGTCATAAATATGAGTCAGTTGTGATCCTAAGGATGCTGCAATGGTCTTGAGTGTGAAAAACAGTCACTTTTTTCCAGTGACGTTGTAACTTTGAACATCGGTAGATGAATGCTGTAAGTCAAGGACTACCTGTAAAACCATCTTCCTCTTCCTCATTTAAAAAAAAAAAAGTAATCAGACTCAGTATCTTTCTAAACTACATAAAGTTGTAGAGGAAACCTGGCAAGTTTAAAAAAGTTAACTCAAATGTATATAAGATATACATTGTTAATAAGATCTATCTTTTCTTTCACTTTAAATTGTAGCTGACCATTGCTGAAATTCACAGTGCCAAAGTGCTATATACTGAAAGGAGTGCTGGATTTTCATAAATATACCAGTTTGGGAATTGGACCTAAGTTAGTCTTTTTTGCAGGGGTGAAATTAAAAAAAAATTCCCCTACCGGTTCTGTGGGCGTGGTTTGTTGGAGGGAGGTCATGTGACTGAGTGGCATGGCCAACACGACATCACTCACATCGAGGTGCTCCTCACCGGTCCCTCCCCTCCCACTCCTTGTCGCAAATGGCAGGAAAATGGGGAAGGGAATATTCCTGCCTACCATCCTTCCCTCGGTCTGTGCTGAGATTGAGGAATGGATGACAGACAGGAAAATCCCCTTCCCCATTTTCCTGCCTTTCACAAAAACAGCTCCATTCCAACTGCTCCCCCCCACTCCTTCCCTCCTGGGGACTACCTTAAAAGGGACATGCTGCAGTAGCTCTGTTGTGAATGGAGGGAGAAAAGTTAGCATTGTCTCTGCTGCATTTAACATTGAATTCTGTGGCAGAGAGAATGCTAACTTTTCTCCCTCCATTCATAACGGAGCTGCTGCTCCCTTTATGGTTCGCTTCTGGCCCCCTCCCTCCTGGGGGCTACCTTAAAGGGACAGGCTGCAGCAGCTCTGTTCTGAATGGAGGGAGAAAAGTTAGCATTCTCTCTGCTGCATTTAACATTGAATTCTGTGGAATATTGAGTGATCGGAAAAGGTGAGCGGCAACTGGCCGGGCTTGGGTGGAGCCAAGGAGGGGTAATTACTACCGGTTCGGTGAACTGATGCCCATAATCCCTAGTGGTTCGCCCAAACCGGTCCGAACCAGTAAGATTTCACCCCTGCTTTTTTGATATGCTCTTCTCCAGGTTCCGCACTGCTGAATGTGAATATGTAGCTAGTCCTCAAGAGAGAAAAAGAAAGCCCTGAAAAAGGAGCCTCTCCTTCTGCAGAGGTACATAAAGTATAGCCCTTAGCCCAGCTTCTCAAGTGCTCAAGTTGTGATTTATAGTAACTGTGAATCCTACAAATGGCAATTGTCCACCCGGGAAATACATAACAAAGGGAACCTGGTAACCTGGTCTAGTAAATATATTCAGCTTACCACTGTTCACATGACCTTTCCAGGATATATGTGATAAAAAGCCTTCTACAAAGAATTTGGGATTGCTAGAATCACCCCAGGCTATGTAAAGATTAAACCAAGCTGGGAGAGCTTCTGCTACCTTATACATTTTTAAAAAGTTAACGCAACTGTTTCAGCCACCATGCTGATATTTTGTTTTTAAAGGGGGGAACATTCCTGGGGGAATTTGGGATGCAATTATTTTATATCCCTACCTCACAAAAATTTCTCTTTTTTAGAAAGAAGCCTTTGGTCCTCCTGCAGGCCTTGGATCTGGAGAGATAAAGTTAAATAACTGAGGGTGGGACAAGTACACTCAGTTCCCATTGTAATAACCACTAGCTTGTTTTTAATAGGCAGAATAACTTGAATTACTTTCATGTTGGGATCAAGGGAATGTAATGCTTCCTGTCCCAATGCAAGCTGATATGAAATTCTTCCTTCTGCTGGCACACAGACCAAGGTGTCTCTATTTTTTAAGCAGTTAATCAATAACTCATGTTTCTTTCCATATTTCATTGGGCAAACATCAGAGAATAGAAAGATTTTATGCTCCTCGTAATAGAGTTCTTGACCCTCACAAATCTTGTTTTCACCAGCCTTGGTTTCTACTAATATAAAAGGTGCTACTGCTCAAGGATGTGTTTATATCAGGGCTGACCTTTCTGATAGCCGATTACTCCTTTACCCTCTACGCAATCCCTTTAACGCAGCGATGGAGGAGATTCACAGTAGCCTTGTTTATAAAAAAGCCAACTTCCCCCCCAAAAAACCCCCCAAACCCCCACAATGCCAAAGAGCTATATACTTTTAAATGATTTTGCAGGGTGTGGGCAGTCTTCTACATTTCTGAGACATCATACAATTGCTCTTGAACCATACTTTTCGCAATGTTGTCCCTTGGGTATCTCCCAAAGTCAATAATATTTTAAAAAAGGCAAATGGTTAGAATATGACTATGGATAATCTTCCACAAGGTCTCTGAAGGGGTTGTTCAGTGTCTATGATGTACTTTGAATAAGACAGGTTATTTGCCTAGAGCAATGTTTCTCAGCCTTCGCAACTTGAACACGTGTGGACTGATTTTGTTATATTGTACTGTATTAATTTATTGGATTCTTTTTGTTAGTTTTTATTGTTTTAAATGTGGTCTTATATTCTGTAAGCCGCCTTGAGTCGCCATGGGTGAATTGGTGGCAATATAAATTCAATAAATAAATGAATAAATAAATAAAATCTTTATTATGATCATAGACCATCATACATAGCAAAAATCAGTGTTCCAAATTTACCTGGACCCCTATCCATTCATAACTTTCTTAGATCAAAATCTTATTAAACTTTGTTTTTTAATTCAAATCCTTTTAAGTTTTTAACCTTATGATTATTTTTTCTTTTGTTCAGAGGTAAAGATAAATTCACCCAGTGAAGACTTTTCAAATTTGCCATTCGGAGGCCTCTTGTATCTTTAAGATGGCTTATAGGCAATTTCTGAGTGTGATTAGAAAGGGAGATTTGTGAACCTCCACTCTATAATGCCTCGGTAAGACCACACTTGGAAATCTGCATCCAGTTTTGGGTACCACAATATTAAAAAGTTGTTGAGCCTTTGGAAAGAATACAGAGAAGAGCAACAAAGATGATTAGAGGACTGGAAGCTAAAGTATATGAAGAATGGATGCTGGAATTGGGTATGTCTAGTTTAGCGAAAAGAAGAACTAGGGTGGCATGATAGCAATTTTCCAATATTTAAAGGGCTGCCACAAAAAAGAGAGAATCAACCTATTCTCCAAAGCACCTGAAGGCAGGACAAGAAGTAATGGGTGGAAACTAATCAAGGAGAGAAGCAACCTAGAATTAAGGAGAAACTTCCTGACAAAACAATTAATCAGTGGAACAACTTGCCTCCAGAAGTTGTGAATGCTCCAACCTTCTAAGAGGGTTAGGGTTAGGGTGTGGTAGGGGTGTGGATCTTCCAATTCATTTTAGTTGTCTCTCATAATAATAAGGCTTAGTAACATAGCACCAGGCTTGAAGTTTATTTAGATATCTGTGGCATGTACTAATTTTATTTTGATCCTGAGAAGCTTGGGAGGCTTCAACCTGGGTCCCCTATATAATTCATTAATTTGTCTCTTTAGCTCAGCATTTTGTAGCCCAAATATGACCATCCATTTTCTGGAGAGCTTAAATGACCTGTCTGCTAAAGGGTTTCACTTTATGAGCAAGAGTTGGCTGCTGATAGTTATCATTGCATTTTAACTTATTTTAATTCCTCAAGGTGCCTGCCTGATTTGTAACTCCAGTTTGCAGGTATTTCTAATCTAATGATTGGTATTTAGGGCAGCTTTTTGCAAGCAAAGAAGCTTTTTGTATTTTTGTACAGGTAATCCTTGACTTACAACAGTTCATTTAGTGACCATTCAAAGTTACAATGGCACTGGAAAAAAGTGACTTGTAACCATTTTCACACTTACGACCGTTGCAGCATCCCCATGGTCACGAGAGGTCAGGCAAGGCGAAGCACCCCTCAATGTGAGTGACCTTGAGTTCGCCATGCTCACCCAGTCACATGATCACCCAGCCACACCTACCCAGCTGGTCATTAGGGCAGAGAACCGGTTGTTAAATTATTTGAATCCCACCACTGTCCCCAACCCCTAGTCCATGGCTTGGTACCTGTCTGCAGCTTTTTGGGAACTAGGCTGCTCAAGTGGCAGCTGTGCACATGAGCACGCGAAGCTGCATTTGCGCAAGCAGTGCATGCGTGAAACCATCCCCTCTCCCCCACCCCACTGCTGCCGATCCACAGAGCCAGAAAGGTTGAGGGCTGCTGTTTTAAAAGGCTTCACCACAGTTGCAAGCAAGATGGCTGATCCTGATATTTCTCAGCACTCAAACTCATACAAAGCCACTGTCCTCTTGACGTCTTGTGAGGAGAAGCCATCTGGAGCACTCATGGGTGATTTCCCATCCTCTCCTTAGTCGGAGAGGTTCCAAGGAACCAGTCTACTCAAATGTTTGTTGCGATATTTCTTGACCATCTATTCTTAAACCCATTGGTGTTCAATGTTTTCACATCATTTCCCTTTTGTGTGACAGCAGTTAATCTTCCCACCTCTATGATCTTGATGGCAATGGTAAAATGTTGTGAGAATATAGACACTTCATTAAAAAAAAATGAAGATGGCATGTATAATAACATTATGACACAAATCTATATGAAAAGATTTTGCACTACTATCTGTGAGCAGATTTTTTTTTTTTTGAAATCACTGTTTATTTGTAAATTGGAATTTCTCAGTAAAGTTTTCAAAGAGTCTGAACCATCTGATCTGACCTGGATCCCTTTTTGCTTAAATCTTCCACAACAGTCTAGTATGCAATGCTTGTTTCCACTTATTTGTTCTCGTCAGAAATAAAGCATGAAGCAACTCAAATAGGTAAATGGAATGTCGTCCATTGCAAAAGAAGGCAGAATAGTCTTTAATGAGTAGCTTAGTGAATTCCACTCCCACTGATTCAGAACAATTGCCCAGTAAAAGCATCCCTACAATGCAAAGTTCCTAATTAATGGACAAGCAGCATGAAGACTGTAGCCCATTTTAGTAGTAAGGCTGTTTACAAGACAGAGTAAGTGTTTTCTTGCTGGCAGGAATTCCCGACTGCAGGCCATTCGTGTTTGGCTCCTTTCCCTGTTGTCAGTTTGGTTTCTAAATGCTACTTTCAAAAAAAGATATTTCAGTGACTTGTTCAGTATTTGCTTTATAAAGCAAAGTTGAAGGAAATGGTCTACTTCAAAACAACAGTTGGGTTCCAGGTGCATAAACTGTAGCACACCAGCAGGAAAATAAAACACAAAATTGTACAATAGGAACCGTCACCACGAAAAGAGAGACCTCATCCTGCTTTCCTTGTCTTATGCAGTTGTAAAAAAAAAAAATGCAATGTTGTGTCCAGCCAGAAGACTTAAAGAACTACTATGCATGCATCCATTCAGTTTTTTTGATGCTCACCAGAGAAGAAACCAAAAACAAGACAAATTTTAAACTCTGTGAAATAATTAAAACATTAAAAAGTAATAGTAATTGCTTAAAAGTTGAGTTCCTGGTGTTTTCTGAGTTTGGTTATTTTCCTGCAAATGTTTCGTTACCAGACTAGATGGCAACATCAGTGCATGGGAGAATGGACTTTTCCAGTTGTTTATATATAGTAGCTTGGTCTGCCAATGTTGGCTGGGATATGGCTTGTTCCTAGATGTTCCCTAAATTGGGGCATTCTATGCTCTTGAACCATATGAGAGTGTCAAATGCTTCAGAAGAACTGCTGGATTTTAGACTAAGCTAAACAAGCTATATTTGACAATCTGCAGGGCCTCATAACATTGCAGTCTATGTGGTTTGTGTGTGTGTATGGCTTTTAGAATTTGATTTGGCTTTTACGTGTACCGTAATCTATGAAAGAAATTATGTGAGAGAGATTATAATATATGAAAGAGATCAAGCCAGCCAAATGATAAATATGTAATCAGTAAATGCATTCATTTGAAAATCATTTGCAGTTTTCACTTTAAGTACCTTGCAATTAAATTATGTATATATTCAAATTTTTGTGGCATCCCAAGGTCCTGTTTTGGTACGCACCGTTGTGAGACTTTCTGGTGTAATTTTAAACAAAAAGCCTTCAAGCTTTATATTGCTTTGGGCCTCACCAAATCTGAATCTGGCATTGTTCAGGAGGCACACAAATGGGAGCAATTTGCATGCAGCAAACCTCAACCAAGAACAAGTATTATTTCTGCACAAATGTCTATGACAGCAGGCCCTGCCCACTAGCATAAGATTCAGGTTTCCAATAAACTATGCAGCTGGATGGAAAATAGCCCAGCAGAATGGCTGAAAAATGGTACATCTGATGATCATGGATGCTTGCCTTGGACGGCATAAATGCCAGCATGTCTTTGATGGCTTCAAAAAGAAATCAGAGCAAATTATGATGCAAACTAATAAAGATAATAACAACGACCATCAACAACATCTCACAAAGAGAAACTGGAAAGGGAAGATCTCATGTGTAAATCAAGCTACAAAACCCCACGGAAAAAGATGAAACCAAACTTGAATGGAAGATAAATACCTCCAGCTGTCCACTGTCCACCACAAAACACAGTATGCCCCAGAAAGAACTTTAGTGCAACACAAAGAATGCAAGCCAATTAGAATTTTGTGCAGCCCTGGAAGCATGATTCAAAACAACTGCTTTGACTAATAGGACCCCAAAAAACAATACAGAAGAGTATAACAATGAAATTTTCATGTACATGTATATACTTTAAGGGTGGCTCAGCAGTTAAGGAAGAGGGTTTGTCAGCTGGAAAGCCAGCATCTGAGGTTTGAGACTCAAGCAACGCACAACAGGGTGAGCTCTCATCTTCACCTCAACCTCTGCCAAACTAGCTTTCCAAAAGCATGCAAATCAGAGGTGGGTTTCAGCAGGTTCTGACCAGTTCTGGAGAACCAGTAGCAGAAATTTTGAGTAGTTCGGAGAACCAGTAAATGCCACCTCTGACTGGTCCCACCCCCATCTATTCTCTGCCTCCTGAGTCCCAGCTGATCAGGAGGAAATGGGGATTTTGCAGTAACCTTCCCCTGGATTGGGGAGGGAATGGAGATTTTACGGTATCTTTCCCCTGCCACGCCAACCAAGCCACGCCCACAGAACCAGTAGTAAAAATTTTTGAATCCCACCACTGATGCAAACGCGAGTAGATAAATAGGTACTACTTCAGTAGGAGGGTAACAGTGCTCTGTGACATCATGCTGGCCACATGACCCTGGAAATGTCTTTGGACAGTGCTGGCTCAATGGTCTTGAAACAGAAATGAGAACTGCCCCCTATAGTCAGCAACGACTAACAGAGTAAAATCTCCAGGGACTCCTTTACCTCCCCCCCCAAAAAAAACACACACACACAAGCCAGGACTCTGCATTATTATATTCTTAGCACACTGGCTTTTCTGAAATGTCCACTGTCATCTTTAAAATTGGCAGGGCACTGGAAACCTTCCACCCAGCACTGAGCACTTATCTGTCTGTGGCTCAGACACACAGATTTTTTTGCTCATGTTATGGGGGACATTAATATCTCTGATTCTCTTTTAGAGTCTTTTCTCTGCCAGGGATTTTTGCCAGGAACATAAGTCTGCTGCTCTGTATTCAGGCTTCCTGCCTAGTGAACTGTCAGAGCTACCAGCTGGAAGACCTTTTGGGGTCATAAAGGGTTCAGCATGAGGAAAGGGATCCCAGGGTTAAAACTCCAACAAATTGCTATTCCATGTTGTATTTCTAGGAGACCTGTAGTTCCATTTTTAGAGTAATTTTATTAAGCATTACAGCTATGCAGATAAAAACTACCAAAAAAAATAAAGGAATTAAAAAATAAGAGAGTGCAGAAAAAAAGAGAAATAGAAAAAGAAAAGAAGAAGGGGGGGGGGAGACAAGTAATTTCCCCCTTCTTCAGAAGTAGGCAACTTTAACCACTTATTGTCTTGTCTTAAAATACAACAGTCTCTTCATTCCATATTTCAACCTTATTTATAAACAAATTCTTAAAGCCTTGTCATTCAGTCCTGGTCAGCATAAGACCATTAAGGCTTATCAGAAATAACAACATCTATTTTAACATTGATCAAATAAACCAGCAATATATTCCTCCCCTTTTAAAATTATTTATTACTTTGTAATTAATAACAAAAAAGAGGGGAGGAAAAGCAAAAAAAAACAAAAAACCCAAAGATAATAGTGATGTAGGTACATTTCAAAGAGAAGGAAAGAAATACAAAAAAATTATTTAACAAAAATGCATTTGGTTATAAGCTGTTCATTTCAGAGTTTAGAATCAAAACATCCACACTGATAGTGCTATTCCCCCAAAATGTCATGGACCAGAATGGAAGACCCTTCCTAAGGACTTAGGCTGACCATGCACAAGTCCATGATAATATAGAGATGCAGTAATTTTTAATGGGTAAGAGGCAGGGGTGAAATGCTCCCGGTTCGAACCGGCTCGGGCAAGTAGGTAGCGATGGCGGCGGGCAGTTCGGAGAATCGGTAGCAAAAATTCCTGTCCCCGCCCCCCATGCCCAGCTGAGCCGCGCGATCATCAGAGCCTTTTTTTTCTTTTAAATGCCTCTGACGAGCCAAGTTCTGACGACCCCAGCTGAGTTGCCTGATAATCAGGCAACTCAGTTTGGATCGTCAGAGACATTTAAAAGAAAAAAAAAGTTTTTTTTCTTTTAAATGGCTCTGACGATCGAAGCTCTGACGATCCCAGCTGAGTTGCCTGCTAATCGGTAGCAAAAATCCCTCCCCCTCTCCCCCAGCTTGCTTACCTTAGCTGCTGGTCGCAACGCTTGCCTTGCTTCGCTTGCTGTAATTCCTGCAATCCATTGCATCAGCAAGCAACTGAATCTCCCTGCCTGCAATCAAGCTCATCAGTGAGCAGCTCTATCTGCCTGCCTGCCTGCCTTGTACCTTTTATTGCGGGGGTCTCCAACCTTGGCAACTTTAAGACTTATGGACTTGTGGACTTTAACTCCCAGCTTTCCTGGCTGAGGAATTCTGGGAGTTGAAATCCACAAGTCTTAAAGTTGCTAAGGTTGGAGACCCCTGTTCTATTGAGTAAGTTTTTTTCCCCTTTGGGAGCTTTAAAAAAAATAGTTAATTGGGGTTTTTTTAGTTGTTCTTTTTTAGACCTAGCCATTTAAAGTTTAAGAAGTTTTAAATTTAGCTGCTTTTATATAAAAATTAAAATAAATTAAAATAAAATAAAATTTCTGCAGCTTTCTGAGATTTAGTGTGTTTCTGTAGTGTTTCACTCTAACTACACAAACACACAAAATCTCACAAAGCCATATGTGGAATTTTGTGTGTGTAAAGTGTGAAAGTTGGTTTTTTGGACTTTTTGTGACTGTGTGAGGTTCCTGCTTGTTGCAGGGGCCATTTTGGATCTAGCACAGCTGCTTTTGCATTGTGGGTGAGCCAGTTGTTTTGTGGTGTGTTTTGTAGGTTAAAAAAGGGCAAAGAAGTGACATTGACTTGGCCACGCCCACCTTACCACCAAGCCACGCCCACCCAGTCACCTTACCACCAAGCCCCGCCCACTAATTAAGCCATGCCCAGAGAACCGGTAGCAAAAAATTTTAGATTTCACCCCTGGTAAGAGGTATAGGTGTTCATTAAACTATGAATCTGAATTTGGTACTTTTCTTTTGTAATCCATTGTGTGTCTAAGTGCTTTGTGAGTAGCAGCTACAAGACCTAATATTTTCAGCCTGCTAACCGAAACACACTTCTTTCTGAGGAAAGAACTTGGGGCCCAAAGACAGAGGTGCTTAAGCCAGCAATCCTCAAGAACTAGGTGACAAATCAGTTCCACAAAATGTTAATGTGTGAAGGGCGGTATCTATTCCAATAAAAGAGATTAAATGCAATTTATTAATAATTGGTTTTACTCAAAGATTCTCAGGTCTTTGTGAAATACAGATGTATTAATCATGTGTCCAGACTAAGGAACCTCTTACCAATCATGACTGGTCCTTTATGTGAAGAGGGCTATTATTTTCCTTCTACCTTTGAACTAAAAAACACCTTTAATTATCCCAAGGGACCGAAAGGGCAGCTCTACAAAGAATAATTGAAAAGCCTTTAAAAAAATGGTGTAGGGCGGAGTCAACTTGATTTCCTTTGAGAAAAATGCAAATTAAGGAAAGGACAAGATTCTCAACTAACGGTGTGCAGAATAGACTCTATCTCCATATTTGATTCTTCTGTCTAAGGCAGAGAACCCATTTTACCTAATAGGGCAAGAGATAAATTGATAGATAGCAGACCTTGGATTGCAGAAAACTAAAAGGTTCCCCCCAGGGGTGAAATGTAAAATTTGTTACTACTGGTTCTGTGGGTGTGGCTTGGTGGGGGGTGGGTAATGTGACTGGGTGGGCATGGCCAACTTTTTTTTTTTTAACTTTTCAAAACATCTTTTCTAATGCTTTGAAAAGCCTCTGCCGATCAGGCAACTCAGCTGGGATCGTCAGAGAGGCTTTTTAAAAAATACCTCTCTGCCAATCAGGCAACTCAGCTGGGATCGTTAGAGACTTTTCAAAGCATTTTTTTTACCACCTCTTCAGCCAAGAGGTTGCAGAAAAAAATGCTTTGAAAAGCCTCTGACGATCCCAGCTGAGCCGCGCGATCATCAGAGGCTTTTTTTTTTTTTTACTTTTAAAAGCATTTTTTCATCGGAAGAGGTTGTAGAAAAAATGCTTTTAAAAGTAAAAAAAAAAAAGCCTCTGATGATCGTGCGGCTCAACTGGGCATGGTGGGGGGGTGTGTGTGCAAGAATTTTTGCTACCGTTTCTCCGAACCACCCATCACCATCATTACCAGATCGGGCGATCCTGTCCAAACCAGGAGCATTTCACCCCTGGTCTACCCCCCCCCCCGCCTTATTGTATATGGTTAGACATGTAAAGTGTATACAGTTGAAGCTTAAAGGGCTCAATAACTTCCACTAATCTAGTAGGTCATTTAATTCTGCAATTATGCAGAAGTTCAATTTTTGCTAATAGCCTCTGGTAAATAAGCATGTAAAGAGTTTGTTCCCGATGTTCTGTCTGTCATAAATTAACGGCTCCCCCTCACCCCAATGGGTTGGTATTTCTTTGACAGGAAGTCTTTCCTGTCATTACTTTATTTAGAACCCACTTGCCATTAGCAATAACCTTGGAATCAAAGTGTGAAGATCAAGTTACAAAATTCCATACTTCTGCATGACACCTAATTATAATGATATAGAGTAGGTGGCAGAATTTTGTCTCTGTCTGTGCTTCCTCGTCTATGGTGAATGCCAAAGAGCTGCCTCTTACCTGAGCTCCCAGATTTTTAAAAGCCCTGTTCCCAGAGCTGGTTATTACAAGTTTGACGGGATTATTACCCCTCCCTCTCCCCAATATTAGAAAAACTACATCCATAATTAATGAGGGGGAAAACAGGCCTTGGTGATTTACTATACAAAATATGAACCTGGAATATGATCAGATATTGCCACACTCATAACAGAAGAATGCCGTGCTTCTGCTTAACAATGATGTCTTTGTATTTAACCGCGAAGCACGGTGTTTGAGATTCTTTGAGAAAGAATCATCTTGGAGCAGAAGGAAGAGACGAATTCAATAATTTTAGGAAGGATCTGATTATGCATTGGCAGTTTTGCTTTTGCGGAAAACAAGCACAAGGGAGGAACAGAGAGAGAAGAGAAATGGACTTTGAATTTTTTTTTTAAAAAAAAGCTGTTTAATTAAGGTGACCAGATGTCCCGCTTTTGGCGGGACAGTCCCGCTTTTGAGCAATTTGTCCCGCGTCCCGCAGCGTTTTAAAAAAGTCCCGATTTTTCATTCTGCCTCCTGAGTCCCGGCTGCCTCCTGAGTCCCAGCTGATGGCTAGAGGGAAAAAACCTGTTTAAACTCTTGCCGCGGGGCTTCAAAGGGCCGCCCTACGTTGATTAGCTCGGCTTCCCCCTCTCAGCTGATTTGCGCAGGGCTCTGCTCTTGCTAAATTGCTCAGCAGTTTTTTTTTTCTCTTTGTGCAAACCAAGCTCAAAACGAAACTGAAAGTAAAACAGGCTGTTGGCTTTGCTGTTTGCTTGCAACGTTGGAAAATTAGGCAGCAGATTTATTTTCCTTTTCCTCACCAAAAAAGGTAGGTGCAAACAATGGGAAATTATTTAGGGCAAAAGAGGAGAGTTCAAGATTTTAAAACACAAAAGAAAAAAAAGCTCTTTTTAACTAGGGAATTGTAATAATTGAGATACTATTAATTGTATACTGTGTTGAAAGCAGAAATGGTTAAATTGTGGTTTGGAGGAATATATGGGGGAAATTATTTGGTTTATTATTATTAGTAAGTATAATTAATTGATTTGTAAGAAATTGGATTGCATGGAAATAATTGGAATATTCATGTTCATATTGATTAATATACAAAAAAGATAGTTATATAACTAATTGATTTATATTAAAATGTTGAATTTGTATTAAACAACTGTATTACATAATTACATAATTAACCAATGTGAGGATGGATATAAAAATAGATGACAATGGGAAGGGGTATAATATAGAATAGAAGGGAAAAATTGAATTTGATTAAGATTAGAGATGAGGATGAAGGGTAATATTGTTTTTTTAAAAAAATAGATGAGGAACAAATATGGCAAAAAGGAAATATAGAAATTGTAAATTTAATTGAAATGACTAAACACTGTTTAAATTTGTGAACCAGCCAAATATTCTGTTCAAAGAAAATACATTGTATGTTTGTATGTGTGTTTCTAATTATTGCTATTTATTCATATTTGTTCTCTTTTATTCTTTAAAGTTTAACAATTCATTCTTTATCTTAATATCTTTATATTTGTTTGGGGTTGGCTTTCTTCCCTTTCATCTTTTTTATTGTACAGCAATCTTTCTCCTCAAACCTACCACCTCTCTTTTCTTTCCTTCTTACTTTCTCTTCCCCCCACCCTCTTCTTCTCCTCCCTATTTCCTCTTCCTTTCTCCTTCTCCTCCTCTCTTCCTCCCTCTCTTACCTTCACTCCTACTCTAATTTCCCTTCCCTTCCTTCATCCCTCTCTATTACTGTATCCTTTTATGCATATGGACTACTCAGAGGGCTGAAAAAGTTATTTTTGACTGGTCCTCACACTTTTGACCAGTCCTCGAACTTACGACTGTCCTCACATTTTATGTTTTTTGCCCTATCTTGTCATCATGGTGAAGAGAAGCAGTTGTGAAATGAATGACATGGTTGTTAAGAATGCTGCACGGGCATAAATGTGAGGATGGTCATAAGTGTGAGGACCAGTCAAAAGTGTGAGGACCTGTCAGAAATGACTTTCCAGCCCTCTGAGTAGTCCCTATACACATAGCCATGGCCACCCGGTCACATGACCAGCTAGCCACGCCCACCCAGTCACATGGCCTCCAAGCCATGCCCACACAATAAGCCACGCCCACAATGGTGTCCCTCTTACCAATGTTAAAATCTGTTCACCTTACCCTATACACATAGCCATGGCCACCCGGTCACATGACCAGCTAGCCACGCCCACCCAGTCACATGACCAGCTAGCCACGCCCACAAAATAAGCCACGCCCACAATGTCCCTCTTTACCAATGTTAAAATCTGGTCACCTTATGTTTAATTAAAGATCAGCAGACTTGCATCTTTAAATACAAGTAGCATCGATGATTCTTTTGAACGCTCCAAAGTGGGAAATGTTGTGTCCTGTTTGCATCATTCATTTCTTTTGCAGAGAACAAAGTCTTTCCTGCCGTCTCTTTTTGTCTTAGAAATAGGACAGTGATGGCTAACCTTTTTGCCGTCGCATGCCAAAAGTGGGGGAGAACGCAGAAGGGTCGCATGCGTGCATGCCCACACCCATAATACAATGCGTTTCCCCCCCGTGCATGCATGAGTGACCCCCCCCATGCTCCCCCTGCTTTTGGCACTTGATGGCCTGGTGGGCCCGATAGGCCTGCTTTTTGCCCTCCCCAGGCTCCAGAGTCTTTCTAGGAGCCTGGGGAGGACGAAAACAGCCTCCCCCTCCCCCGGAGGCCCTCTGGAGGCTGGAAATGGCCCATTTCCCAACTTCCAGTTCACACAAAAGGCCCAAAAATCAGCTGGCCGGCACATACATCCATGCTGGAGCTGAGCTAGGGCAACGCTTGTGTGCCCACAGATATGGCTCTGTGTGCCACTGTGGCATGCGTGCCATAGGTTTGCCATCACGGAAATAGGAGATCCACTGAAGCAAAATCCTGCCCTTGCTGTTTTAATGTCACAAGCTTATTCTATGAGAACTGATGTAATGCAGTGGTTACAGTGCTCTTCTAAGAGCTATGAAAACTCACTGGATGACTTTGAACCAGTTACCAGGGGTGTCAAACTGGCAGCCCACGGGCCGGATGCATCACACGCAGGCCACACGCACCCCGGCTCCGCAAAGGCAAAAACCGTCATGATATATCACAATACATCATGTGACACGATCAAGTTTGACACCCGTGAGTTAGTCCCTCACTCAGCCCAACTTACATCACAGGGCTGTTGTGGAGAAATAAAAGGCAAGAAGAGCTTTGTGTGCTACCTTGAGTTTCTGTGGAAAGGTGGGATATAACTCTTAACCCAGGACTGAAGAAATTCAAGAAGCGACAGGCTAAATGGCAAAGACTCTTTGCAAATTACTTAATTGTGATGCGTAGGGTGGGAATTATTAAAAAAGCTAATAGTGCACCCTTGTACATTTAAAAGATGGCAAACATTATCCGATTTGACAATTAAAAAGAAATTCTGTTGAAACAATGACAGGACCAGAAAACTATAGCAGAAATGATCAGGCTTTGGAGATCTGTAAATCTAGTCATCCAGGAAATCACATTTTGTAAAAGATGTTAAACCACCAATAAAGCCTTCCACAAGTGATCCATACCTGCCAAACTTTGTAGGAAAGCTACATTTTGGTCTTCTGGATCTGGCTGCCTTCTTATCTGTCTTTGAGATCTGGAATCTGTCTTTGAGATCTGGAATTGTTGCCATAGGGCTGTTATTTGAACTACTCATTTGGAATGTGTTACTACCCAGTAGAGTCCTGCCAAGACTATTAATATTACTTAGAAACATCAGGCCATCAACACTTAGTTTCTGTTGTGCTCCGCCAGCAGCCTGTGGAGCTGGCAGCCCAGTCGGACAGTGAGGAGGCTGGGGAGGAACATGGGCCAGTCCTGGGGAAGGTCCGGACGAGGCTCTGCATTGGAGGCAGAGATGGGGCCAGGCCAGGGCCATCTGGGAGTGATGTGCGGACTCTGGAGCCTCCAGAGTCAGACAGCAGAGAGGCAGAGGAACAGGAGGAGCCTGTTTCTAGTGTGCATATGCACTGAGCTGCCAGAAGACACAAACAGTTAAAACAAAAGGGATGACTCAGGAGTAAGGCCTGGAGATGATTGGCCCCTCCCATAAGGCTTAAAACAGGAGCAAAGGCACATGGGCATTTTGCAGGAAAGCAACGTTGTTTATTCTGTTCTCAGTCGGCATCTCTGTTTGATTCTGGAATCCGTGTGGCTTTGCCAAGTAGGTCCTTGGCAGAGTGTCAAGGGAGATAAAGGTTGGTGATTATCCCAAAGGACTTCCCCCGAAGGACTTTTTGCAACTAATTGGGACTCAGCTGTGAATGAATGTAATTCACAGCTGTTGCAATAAAAGATGTTTTTGGGACTACTCAAGTGTTTAATGACTCAGGAAGCCTAGGTCACAACAGTTTCATTCCTGGAACCAGGAGTTGCTTGCCAATATTTATCTATTTATTTATGTGATTGATTGAGTGATTGATTGATTGATTGATTGATTGATTTCTGTAGCCACCCATCTTAACAAGTAACTCTGGACAAGTATACATAATAAGACATTAAAAACAATTTAAAACAATGAAAGCATAGCCATAAGAGATCCAAGTCTAGCCCCCTGTGAATTCCTTTGAATCCTATCTAGTGCCAACCGACTGTTAGTTGGTCAGATTCTTGTGTATAGGTGGCAAGAATAAACTCTAATGCAGAGGTGTCAAACTCAATTTCATTGAGGGCCGCATCAGGGCACTGGTTGACCTCAGGGGGCCAGGGTTGGCTTGTGTTTGACACCCCTGCTCTAATGCTTTGAATCCAGCTCCTGTTCCTGGTTATTTGCACCTGACAGGAAGGCCACTCAAGAAAGTACATGCCCACATGTACAATCTCACATGCAGTTGGATTAACCACCCTGCCAATTGCATCCTCAAGACTCTTTCAGGGAGTCCATGAATCCAAATTAATATGTTTAAATCGGTGGTGAAATCCATTTTTTTTTACTATTGGTTCTGTGGGCGTGGCTTGGTGGGGGTGGAAGGAGAAAGATGCTGCAAAATCTCCATTCCCACCCCACTCTGGGGCCAGCCAGAGGTGATATTTGCCAGTTCTCCAAACTGCTCAAAATTTCCGCTACCGGTTCTCCAGAACCTGTCAGAACCTGCTGGATTTCCTCCCTAGTTTAAATTTATGAGTTTTGATTTCTAATACAATAAATATTGATGGATATAATCCAGAAAAAAACAAAGCTCTTTGTGGTCCTCAGTCATTTTTAAGAATGTATAGTAAATGGATCCTGCAAACAAATGTTAGAGAATTGTTACTCTAAAAATACATAGAAGTTGCAGGAAGATACTTAATGACGTAAGATTTAGACATCAATATTTGGATGAAAGATGGAAGAGTAATTTAATCTCTGTCTTTAATCAGAAAGCTATTATAGGTTGCTAGGATCTTGACAAAATGAATGAATTATGGAGAACAAAGTACTCAAAGGATATTCTAGTTCAAAAGAATCAAAGCCAATGAACAGGAGGCCAAATAGCTTTGTATACAAACAAGCCATCTAACCTGAATATGGACATCCTGTTGAAAGTTTCTGGATGAGATTAAAAGGAGTAGAATAAAATTAAATTAAATTAAAAAGTCAATGCCCTTTTTGGAAGTTTATTGAGTTATCTATACAGTCAGAGTAGACAAATCCTTTTCTATGCCATCTCTCTGTGGTTTCTAGAAAACACAGTGGCAAGAGGAAACCAATATGTGCTGGGAAACTAACTCAGCCAGAAATGGGAGATTCAATATATTTTTAGTCTTTGTTGCTTATAATTTCCATTTGCTCTTCTCAACCACAGACCACCTCATATTGAGATAGCAGGGAAACCAAGCCATCCTCACTTGCAGGTCACATTTACAGCTGCTCACCCCTGGTCATTCATGTCCTGGTTGCCTTCAGAATGTGCTCTACTTGGGGCTGCTCTTGAAGAACATCTGGAAACTACAATTGGTGCAAAATGCAGGAGCACAGGCAGTTGTGGGCATTCCTCATTCAGCCCATGTTGCATTGATTGCCAGTTTGCTTCTGGGTTCAACTCAAGGTGCTAAGGACTTATGAAGCCCTATATGACAGGAGGTTGAGTTATTTAAGGCAGTGGTCACCAACTGTTGGTCCGTGAGAAAATTTTGGTGGTTCGCAGAAAAATTATTTGCATTTTTTATATTGCACTAAGTCAGGGGTCCTCAAACTACATCCCTTGGGCCAGATATGTGCAATGAACCCTTGTGCTACTGCAAAGAGTCTCCCCATTCGGGGTCTTTTTGTGCAGGTTGGAGGGGGGCAGAAATTCTGACTAGGGGTCTGCTTCAGCCTCCTGGTATGGGGCTTTGAGCAAAGGCTGGAGGGAAGTGCTGCTGGTGGCAAAGAGCCGGAGGGCCTTGTTCCAGTGGGAGAGCATCATGGCCTGGAACTGACTGATCATCTCAGCCTGCTGAGCCTCCAGACACCGATACCTGGCCTTGCACTCCCACAGGTCTTCCCTCTGCTTGGAAAGCCTATGGTTGTAGTCCTCAGTGAGGTGCTTCTGCTGAGCCTCCTTTTCGGTCAGATCCAATTTGAACTGAGCCAGCTGTTTTGCCAACTCTTTCTCATGGTGGCTGCTTATCTCCAACAACTGCTTCCCATTGGGGCCCTAAGGAGCCCAGGCAGGCTGTTGTGGTCTGCCTGCAGCCTGCAGAGCTGGCAGTGGAGTCGGACAGCGATGAGGCTGAGGAAGAACATGGGCCAGTCCTGGAGGCTGGGGAAGGCCCGGATGAGGGCTCTGCATTGGAGGCAGAGATGGGACCAGCGCCATCGGGGAGCAATGCACAGACTTTGGAGCCTCCAGAGGCTTACAATAGAGAGGCAGAGGAACAGGAGGAGCCTGTTGTTCTGTCCCCGTCACACACACACACACAAACAGTCAGCCAAGAATTAATAAAACCAGCAGTCAATTCCTTTGAGATAACAGAATTGGCAGCAACCCAGTAGCTGCCTGCCAAAGACTTTACTCACAAAGGGAGGTTTTTCTCCTCCGTCCAATACACCAAAATAAGTCCACAAAGCCAAAGAATTGTCAAGTTCAGTCCATAATAAATCCAAGGAGGGCATATAACAAAGTTCCAGAAACATAGTTTGACTTGCTAGCTTTTCAGTTTTGTCCGTCACAAGGCCTGAATGGCCACCACACCCCCTTTTATCCCCTGTGGGGTGTGGTCCAGTGACTCAGCTTAATCTCTGGCATGCCTCTTTCTCTGCTGCGTGCACTTATCTTTCCGATGCTGTCGGGGATCCAGCCAAGACTCATCTCCGTCACTGTCTAATTGCGGCTGCTCGGAAGTGCCTGGCTCCTGGCCTATCTCTTGGCCTTTGGAGGACACCTGAGGCATTGCCAGAGAGGAGGGTCCTGGAGAGGGAGGCCTTGCCAACTCCTCTCCTTCACTTTCAAAGTCTTCTCCCTCTGATAAGACGGGCTTGGTGGTCGGAGTCACAACACCTGTTCCTAGTGCATGTATGAGAAGAGCTGCCAGAAGACAGGAGCAGATAAAGCAAAGAGGACGATTCAGGAGTAGGGCCAAGAGATGATTGGCCCCTCACATAAGGCTTAAAAGACCAGCAACGGCTCTTGTCCTCTTTGCAGGAAAACAACGTTGAGAGATTTGCTTCTTGTTTCACTTGTTTCTTGTCAGCATCTTCTGCTTCTGAACTTTTGCCAAGAAAAGCCTTTGGCAGTTTGCCTAATTATCCCAAGGTCAGGTGATAAACTGAGGAATGGTGTTTTGAAGACTTTGCTTTAATTTAGTTTGGACTACGCTGAGAATGAGTTAATTCTCAGCTGTTCTAATAATGTCTGTTTGTTTTCGAACTGTTTTTATTTAATACTAACTACTTGGGCCTGGGTCACAACACAGGCAGGCAAGGAGTGGCTAGGAGGGGAGGGGCGAGTAGAGGCCAGAAAGGGACCCCTCGACATGAGTGACATCAAGTTGGCCATGCCCACCCAGTCACATGACCACCTAGGCATGCCTACCCAGCTGGTCGTTAAGCAGATCATATTAGTGCTTCACAGGATTTAAAATTATGAATTTAGTGGTCCCTGAAGTCCGAAAGGTTGGTGACCCCTGATTTAAGGGACTTCCTTTTGTCAATCACTCATCCCATCAGGCCCAGCAGAAGAAACACGTTAAGGATCCTATCCATTAAGTAATGCTATTTGATGGGACTTAGGATGACAGCTTTTACAGCTGTGGCACATCTTTGAAAGATGTCTATGGAGATTCTCAGTCATCCAGATCATGGTTGTCCCAAAGGTGTTTTTTTCAAGAGGCAACTAGGCTTTCTTTGTTTTTCCTCGAAGATGTTTCTGAAGAACTGAAGAAGCTTCTTGGATGAGAAGCGAAACATCTTCATGGAAAAACAAAGAAAGTCCAGTTGCCTTTTGAAAAAGCATCTTTGGGACAGTCCTTTGAAACATCACATCCCCCCCACCCCCCGAGATTAGATTAGCCCTGACTGGAAGGCAATTGCTTCTGCTGTTCCAGTGTGGGTCCAGCTTGGCCACCACTCCTGCTGTCATTATTCTTGGCCACAGTCATAACCAGTACATTTTTCTCCTTTGAAATAATTCTTCTCCAATTTCATATTCATGGCCAAGGAGTTCCCTACTTTTTAGAATGAATCTAACCCTACAAATCAATCTATTCCATGACAATATTCTTTTAAAGAACCAACTATGTTCCCGAGCATGTTAAAGAGAATCTTTCCCCTGTAGTGATGGGTTATTAGACACGTATTTGCAGTGTAACAAATGACAGCTGCAGAAACCTATTCCTCATCATATTGACTGATCCTGAAGAATGCAGAAGGTATCAAAGAAGGAGCCATGTCACTTTGGGCATTCTCATCAAGATAAAACTACAAACACATCCTCATCATTCATCCCAGGTAATCATACTTCTTCACCACTCCTGAATTAATAATATGCCAAAAAAAAAAAAAACAACTGGTGACACAAAGCTTCAAATATTGAATGTGATCGATGTTTCCTCTACGAAAGGATGCCAAGAGGATTCTGCATTCAGAGGCAGAATATAGCCTAACATTATTTGCCAACCAGCCGCATTTTATTTTCTGCTTTGTTTCTCCTCACTTGTACAACCAAGCAGGCAGAAGCTCTTATACACGGCTATTTTAACTTCTTTGGACAAACATCCATCTTCTGCAATGTTTGTGAAGCTTTGGGATAAGTCTCATGACTCTAGCAGCAGCCAAGTAGGCAGCTTCCCTACTGATCCACTCCAGTTCAGACTTGAATAACTTCAGGTCTATCTGAGAGCTAATTTTGAGGATCCTATCAGGGAACAAAGCAAAGCTGTGAGATTTTCTGCCTGCAGCAGGGAAAGCCTTGAATATGAGAATAAGCTATAGAATTCACAGCTGGCCCTGGATGTGTGTTAGAAGGAGAAAGACTTAACTGACCTGTTTAATGAGGCACTTATCTGCTGAAAATGAAAACTGGACTTCTATGATACAGTAGTAATCCAAGGCGTTTATTTAAATCTTAGGAATTACAGGTAATCACAGATGGAAAGATGCCACTCCTTTTATTCCCTTCTTTTTCACCTTCACTAAATATTTTTAGGGCTAAATCCCCAAGTAGCCTGGGAAACAACAGAATCCCACTTTCTGTCCTCTTGATGCCATTGGACCTAAGCTTATCTAAATTTATATTATGAAAAGTCTGGCCATTTGAATGACCTGCTAAGCCAACCCCTGGAGCGTCAGTAAAATGCTGAAATTGTGGAAATGGGAGGATTTTGCAAAGATTTATGATGGAAATGACACGGTCCCAGCCACTAAAGGCTCCAAGGCTGGAGTTGAAGCCAAAACTTCTAGACCAGCTCGCTGGCATTTACTCTAGTCCATTAAAGATTCAAACTGGTATTGTATGGTGGTGTCAACTTATATATCCAGACCAGTGGTGGGGTTCAAAAATTTTTACTACTGGTTCTGTGGGTGTGGCTTGGTAGGCGTGGTATTGCTTGGTGGGCATGGCAGAGGAAGGATACTGTAAAATCTCCGTTCCCACCCCACTCCAGGGGAAGGATACTGCAAAATCCCCATTTCCTCCCAATCAGCTGGGACTCAGGAGGGAGAGAATAGATGGGGGCGGGGCCAGTCAGAGATGGTATTTACCAGTTCTTTGAACTACTCAAAATTTCCACTACTGGTTCTCCAGAACTGGTCAGAACCTGCTGATCCAGACTGAACATTTCACTGAGTCCTTTGTTGCATGCAGACATCCTCTATTCACTCATCTTGCCCACATACTCATTGAAGTGTTGCCTCGTTTCTGTGCACTGGTCCAATTTGTGAATGCATGGAACCACTGCACTTCGCCAATGGTGACAACCACAGATCCCTCCAGCTCTGTTTCACTTTCCTAAGAATTTCCCAGTTCCTGGAAATGGACTGTCTTCAAATCCATAATAGACATAGTGACAATCCCTTCAACTTCTCTGGATGTAAGACTCACAGCCTCAAAACATCTTTCAAAATATTTGGTCTATGCAGACGTGTGTTAGCCAGACCAAACACCTTGTTCCCTCATTGGTTCAGTGATTGCACATTCAACCTTATTACTAAAGCTTCTCCCCTTGTTTGGCATCCTTAGCTTGTGTCTGAAGCAGAGTTAGCGTTTCTAAAGTAATGAATCAATCCTATTCTCTGCAAGTGTAACCACAATTCTTAGGAGGATGGTTATTTGCTTGTAATCCTCTATTTTCAGCTCCTTAATTCCTTAACAATTAGGAATCAATATTCTCTTTCTCTGATTCTAGAGCGCTTAGAACAGCTATAGAAAGCATGCATCTTCACTAGGCTGGAACCGAGGGGATGATTTTATCCTTATGAAAAAGGGGTATAAATATTTAACAGCTTTATTATGGATATATTTTTGTTTTGTATCTTTTGTTAATTTATTTTTGTTATTTTAAATATATATACACAGAGACAGAGGTTTTTTTCCATGATTTCCTAGACACATTTCTGATAGTAAATTGCCATACCTGCTTATTTACTTTCAGGACTCTGCTCTCTGTTATGTTCCTGCGTGTGCAGTTTTAGAGCATCGGCTTTGATTGCAATTAATGTATCAGGCTAGATTATAACTCTTTGATCTGCCCGCATGGATTGTTATGGATATTACATTTTATCTGAAGGATGAGAAATAACTTTTTTGTTTTCTTTGCTGGCCCACACTTTTGACTTCCCTATTTTCCCCATCCTGTTGATTCAGTTTATTAGCATACCTCTTTCTGTGGGATTTAAAAGCTCAATGAGGGTTATCAACTCAAACACGTTCACTTCTTTCTCTTTTTTTCTATTATCCCAGTATACCTGCCCAGTTTTTTGTATAGAATAGAATAGAATAGAATAGAATAGAATAGAATAGAATAGAATAGAATAGAATAGAATAGAATAGAATAGAAGGGACCTTGGAGGTCTTCTAGTCCAACCCCCTGCTTAGGCAGGAAACCTATAGAATTTCATACAAATGGTTATCCAATACCTTCTTTAAAACTTCCAGTGTTGGAGCATTCGCAACTTCTGGAGGCAAGTTGTTCCACTGATTAATTGTTCTCACTGTCAGGAAATTTCTTCTTAGTTCTAAGTTGCTTCTCTCCTTGATTAGTATCCACCCATTGCTTCTTGTCCTACCCTCAGGTGCTTTGGAGAATAGCTTGACTCCCTCTTCTTTGTGGCAGCCCTGAGATATTGGAACACTGCTATCGTGTCACCCCTGGTCCTTCTTTTCATCAAACTAGACATACCCAGTTCCATAGATATAGGATGAAAATTGATTTTTACTACTGGGATATTTGCTTCCAACAAGAAAAGTGACTAGATCTTCTACCCATGGCAAAGTCAATTGTTAATTTTGTGAAGTCATCTATGGATACTAGCCTTACTTTTCTTTTGAATATATATTGATCTTTGCTTACTCCAGACGCCTTCTAATTCCTTCAAAAAACTTCAGGAAGTTCAGTGCTTCTCTTGGCAAAATGTAGGTCATATCAAACCCTCCAAATGGGACTCATCTGATGGCTATTGCTAGGAAAGTCCCCCACCCATTGCTGTGGAAAACCATATCTAGCAAACATCTCTATCCAACCATCCAAGAAGCTGGATATCAAGTATATGGGACCATTCTGAAATTTTCTAAACTTTTGTAATACACTGACTTCTCACTTCTCACTCACCTGCCACCTTGAAGATGCATCCGTTTTGAAGTGCAGCACATTCTGGATTTTGAGTACAAGAAGTGCCACCTTGAGTATTAATTCACTGGAAGGACTAACTGGAAACCCAAAGCTGTTCTGGAGATGCCACCAATACACCTCCTTTCCATTTGTGATATTGCCATTAAACAAAAGTGTCTGGCTGGCTCTACAGAGAACCCTTCATCCTTGCAAGCAATTCTGATTTTAGGGAGGAGGCACTTAGTTGGAGGGGGAGATGAATGGGAATTGGATATAAGAGAAGAGAAGTGAAAGGACAGGCTTTCTAATGGCCTCTCAGCCTCCTGGACTGAGGAGACCTCATCACCGAAAAAAAGGATGGAGAATGCTGAGTTCTCAGGTGCATTACCAGCTTCACCTAATGGTCTCTAAGGGAGGAAAAAGACAAATGAATTCTTTCTTGAAGCTCTGAACTGGGTGGAAGTAGAGATGGTCCCTACTTAGACACTAAGAGAGGGGGGGGAGGCGATAGACAGATGAGGATTGTATGGGAGATATACTGGGAGCTTAGAGTTATAACTTCTCATGCAGGAGTTTTGAAAATATCTGAGGGTTTTCAGTGTGAGAAATATAAAGCAAGGCTTCTGTTAAATTGTGAAAACAATGGGAGAAAAGGACACTTAGTTTAAAGGTGTTAAACCAACACCTTTAAACTAGAGTTAAACTAACTCTAAAGGAACTTTCTACTGTAAAGGAATCTGTAGTGGCCTCTGTTTAGGTGTATAAGAAATCATTAGCTTTCGTTCTTGCTAACAATTTGTTAATGGTTTAGCCAGGTTTGTCCTAGTTAAGGAAGGTAACCTGAGCCCCTCTTTTCCTCTGTATAATTTCATTCCAATTTTAATTTGTTCCAAGAACTAGGTCCTCTAGAGGTTTCAGGGAGGAAACATGCATATTTTTAATTTGTGAAAACATGCCAAAACATGGTCCATCATAATATTAGATGAGGTAATGCAATAGTGTTCACAATTAATTAACAGAGAATATATACAGAAAATTTCCAAATGAGAGACATCAGGTTGTAAGAACTGCTTCACCCATCTAATTGCCTAAAATGAATAAGGAAAGCCCATGGCAATAAGAAGCAAGGACAAAAAAAGAGTAGGAAAACATCCTTACAGATCTTTACATTGATCTTTTCCCTTAAATACGTAACCACATCATCAATTTTCTACAGAGGATCTCTAGAACCTCCATTATTTCCCAGGAATTAATCCTGTCAGCTGGGAAATCTGGAAGATGAAGTTCAACAGATCTTGAGGTCATCAGGCTGGGAAAAAGCTGTACTTGAGTATAAGCAAATTTAATCAGTCCCTATTTAGATTACTGTATATATACTTTTACAATGGATTCCAATGTTTAAGCTCAACATTGAACTCAATTGAAAGAGCTGTCAATGAAGCTGTTGAGTAGCTCCTAAATATTTTCCCCCCACAGAACAGTATGTGGATGTTCACAGGATAAATAGAAAGGCCCTGTGTCTATAATCCCTGCTTTAACAGTCTCCACTTTCATTAGTACTTATATGTAAATAAGCTGTATTTAACTCAACTGAGCTTGCTACTGTGTGATAAGGCCATTAATCCAATAATTCTACAAGTCTAACAGCAGTGAAACTGCTATGTTGTCTTCAGTTCTTGCTCTCGTAAAACACATTCCAGAAAGAGACACTTAATGGGACCCAACCTTGCAGTTAGACTTCTGAATTCACTTATGATTTCTACCTAATCTGTTGGAATCATAGCTAGGAGTCAATAATTATCTATCTCAGAAATAAACACAACCATTTTATCCATTCACATGGTTGTGGGAGACCCTTTGATACAGGAAATAAAACAGCATACAAGTAACGCCGAATCATCAATAGCCATTGTTCCTTCCATGGAAAGTTGTGAAACACAGCCAACCAGCTGCACCGGCTGAATTACTAATGAATAATCAATGACATCATTTCAATTTTTTCAATGATCTGTCTGACACAGACTTAATCGGAATAGCCATTATGCTTTCTCACGCAGCAGTAGATGGCTTTCCGGGATAAGGAGTTACACACAGAAATAAATAAATGAATCAACCAGCCAGCCACATATACACACATAATAATTGTTAACCTGCAGATGTTGTGTTCCCTGATGATTAATCTCTTGTGAACTGGCCAAGACTTATTTGAACATACCTGCACATGCAGGGATGACTATGGAGTGAAGTATAAGAAAAGAGATTTAAGATGATGGCTGAGGGAGTGTCATGCACCAACATATAATCTTTATATACTGTTGTTGCTCTCTAGCCCCATCTAGTGGCTGGAGGGACAAATGCCAATTATATTGTTTTGAAGCTGACCCAACCCCTTTACCCATCAGCCGCACTCTCAAAACAAGTGCACACTGGGAAGCCAGACTCCATTTTCCTTTAGCATTTGGAGGAGACAGATGTGCAAAGAAGAATCTATCTTAATCTGTGACACATGTTCATCCAACGACAAACCCACATCCCACACACAGAGCATCGCTTATGAGAATAAGTAATACTTGTATTACTAATTGTTATGTTCAGCAGTAACTCAATACTGCCTATCTTGTATTTGGTTCTCATTGTAGGTATCCCTATTTTCCCCAATTTCACCATATCCTATTCTTTCGATAAAGCATCCAGATCTACGCACACAGTCTGTTTTACTGGAGGATAGGTGGGTTGAACTGCATGTTGAGCTGCACACGGACTAATGTGTAGTGAGGACAGAACAGTGAGGGTAAAAAAAATAGTCTGAATAATCTTTGTTGCCATCTTGACGGGTTGTTTTTTTTTTACTCCTCTGCAAATATCCCTCTGCAAAAGGCTAGGTAGTTACACACATACATATTTAGTTTAGAAGCAGAGATCTCTTAGTTATTTGTGGAGGTGGGGAAGAGGATTTTTTTTTTTCACACATTGAACATTTACAGCTGCACTTTTATATTGAACTTTATTTGTTGTGAACATTTTGAAAGCTCTTTGAAAGTAGATAAAAACGTTATATATTGTACCGCTGCTGACTAATTGGTCATTTGCTGGACACGATATCAACAGCCCATTTCTAAGCAAACAGTCTTTTGTATTTCTTTTGTAGCATGTACAAAATATACTGTTTCTGACATTAGGGCCGTAACTCAATTTTTGAGAGTAATTCTGAGATGACAAAAAAAAAAAAAAAAAAAAAAAATGGTGGGGGAAGTTAGAAGGAAAGTCTCTTCACTTGGATGAAAAATAAAAATTATTGCAGCAGATGATTGATTTATGACTGTTTTGAAGACAAAGCTAAACATTGGTATCAACATTTCAAGAAACCGCTAGAGATGCCACTTTTTTTTCTAACAGTAAGTCTGGTTTTTAAACCTGACAAGTTTGCTTTTTATTATTATTGTTTTTTTTTCCTCAGTAAATATACAAACCTGTGTCCAAGTTTATTTCATTTTATTTTTTGCCACCTTGCTTTGGGGAGATTCTTCAAACAATGTTTTATTTTTAATGAATATATATTTATTTTAGAAAAAAATATGTTGCTTTTCCAACATGAGCTTTTTCCTCCCCTACAGCAATAATTTTGTTGGGTCTGCATTTACATTATCTGAGTTTTGACAGATTGGGTGGGAGGGAAGAGTCATTTCATGACTGACATAATTACCACCAAATTCATTCTTTGTAAAAGTATGAAGAGAGGTGATCGGTCAGTTTGTAATATGACCATTACAAAGGCCAATCTATCGACCTGGTGATTTGCTTCTCCTTGAATTGTGATATACAGTAGTAGTTCTTCTGTGGAATGTATTTGGAGAGTTCGTGTATCTTTCCAACCTAGAAGAGAATAAATAAAGACACTTCAATATCTAGGCCTGCTAATAACTGAGTGATTAAAATAAAAAAGAGCAAATACTACTAGCTGTGTGCTTTAATTTTCAACAGCAGCCCTTCCTCCCAGTGAAACGCAGCAGATGATATGGCAAGAAGACAGCAGGCTGTGTGAGCTTTACTTGAGGCATAAAATGGCTGGTAAATAAACTTAAAGGACATCTTAACAGTAAAAAGTCATTAAAGATAGTTCAAGTACTGAGAAAGATATATAAAAGCTCATTAAGGTTTGGGGGCAATTCATCTAAGGCTTCTTAAGCCTTTAGATTCCTTTTTTATTAAAGAGAATAAGTGTGCCATAAATTATATATGTTTAGGAAAAAAAATTACTTACATTTTCTGGTGGCGGTGCACACATAAGGCTACTTAACATTTCAATAAACATCCAAAAATTCATAAGAACAATTGAAACATCTTTTTTATCACTACCAATGCTGTGTCACTTGTAAAAGGTTTTACATATTTGTGGGCTTTATGGCATTCTTTGCTGAAAATCCAATTACTCTCTGCTTTTCCTCTCTAAACTGTTACTTAGTGCACATAATATACCCTGTTAAGAGTTTTATTGACTAGTATTCTTTCCTACCATTGAAGATTTAGAGCCTCCCAGATGAACAAATTCAACATCCTCAGAGAAGTAACTTAGATAACGCACTAGAGAGAGGACAGAATCTGTTGTATATAGCTTTATACTTTTCTTTTGACTCTCCAAGCAGCTTCTGGTACTTTGTACAGTTGGTATTACTGTCGTTCCATTTCAGAAGTGAAGGAAGGTAGGAAAGAAACACACAGCAACAGCCTAATTTAATATCTAGAAAATACAATATCTGTCTAGATCACAACTGAAGCAAAATTGGAATGCCACATGACTTCATCAAAGAATGAACAATTGATTGTCTCTAACATTTTGAAAAAGCAATAATTTAGGAAAGATCTGCACAAGTTACACACAATGAAGGTAGTAAGATAGATGTTACCATTTCAAATAGTAGATGAGTCACACATCATATTTTAGAAGGCTCCTTACATCCAGAATTACCAATAACTGAAAAATACTTCTAGATTAGAAAGGCTGGGCCAGAATTTCTTTTTTGGAGTTTGAGAGCATTGATTTTATAGGCAGCTTCTTTTACAAGGCAGGGTGTTTAAAAATGTAATGGAATAAATTGTTGTCTTGCTATCTGTGATCTGATGCAAAAGTCCCTAAATTCTTTTCACAAAACCAATTAACTTTGATTAAGAAGTTTCAGATCGCTATATAAGCCAAGGATTGGCAGTAATGCTCCACTGAATATCCTTGCACATGTAATTCTCCAAGTGGTGTTTGTAAGATTCCCATCATAAATTATGCTTTTATTATGTTTTTTTAATGAAAAGATTTTTTAAAAAGTTTGAAAACTCATGAGATCGCTACATTTCACGAGAGCTTATTGTTCCCACCAGAAATCTTGGAGATTTAAGGCAAGAAAGGCAAACTTTAAGGCAAATTTTGTGTGGCTTTGGTGATTTCGTGAAATTTCAGCCACTGGGGAGAAAAATATATTTTACTTTTAGTTTGCCCATACCAGAAATGATCTGCAATACCTGTGTGGATTGCAATAATCTTCAGAATGCCTATTAAGAACCACTGGCCTAGTACTTCATCTTTATGATTCTCTTCTGTCTTCTTAACTGTTTGCTCTTTCTTTGCTACATCTGTTTTAATAAAGCAAATGTACCACTGAATTAGTTGATGAAGTCCATTGCCATAAAGCACAAGCTGCTGAATCCCTCTGGTTGTTGCTTCCCACTGATGTAGCTATTCCTCAACACAGGAATAACTCTTATTGTTCTAAGGGTTAGAATAATTTATTTTAAATAAATGCCATCATCTATTTTTGAACTTTAAGCTAGCATTGGAGAACCTATGGTCTTCCAAATGCCCCTCACTTTTGGAAATTGGGAAGGGGTGGGTGGGGCAAGGGGAGTCAAATCATGAAAAGTGGTTGCAATATCCGAATCCCTTGTGTGCTAGCATCACAGAGCTGCATGCAAGTTTGCATAGGGAGAGTTGCTTCCTAATGCTATGATTTTGTTGTTTGGATACATTATTGGCTTCCTGCATAATCCTTTGAACTCAATATCCAGGTGCCTCCCCCGATAAAATCAGTGTTGAAGTAATCTGGGGATTTTAGATCAACAACATCCAGTGGGAGGCTTACCAGATCTGGGCTGGGATACTCCAGACCAGCAGTCACCAACTATTGCACTAAATCAGGGGTCCTCAAGCTATGGCCCCTGGGCTGGATATGTGCAACGAACGTTTGTGTTGCAGCAGAGAGTCTCCCTCTTCTGGGTCTTTTTATGTGGGTCGGAGGGGAGCAGAAATTCTGACTTGGGGTCTGCTTCAGCCTCCTGGTGTGGGGTTTTGGGCGAAGGCTGGAGGGAAGTGCCACTGGTGGCGAAGAGCGGAAGTGCTTTGCTTCAGTGGGAGAGCATCATGGCCTGGAACTGACTGATCATCTCAGCCTGCTGAGCCTCCATACACTGATACCTGGCCTTGCACTCCCACAAGTCTTCCCTCTGCTTGGAAAGCCTATGCTTGTAGTCCTCAGTGAGGTGCTTCTGCTGAGCCTTCTTTTCGGTCAGATCCAATTTGAACTGAGCCAGCTGTTTTGCCAACTCTTTCTCATGGTGGCTGCTTATCTCCAACAACTGCTTCCTGTTAGAGCCCTGAGGAGCTTGGGCAGGCAGGCAAGGAGTAGCAAGTAGAGGCTGGCAAAGCACCCTTCGACATAAGTGACATAGAGTTGGCCACGCCCACCCAGTCACATAACCACCTTGCCACGCCCACCCAGCCGGTCATTAGGTAGATCATATTAGTGGTCCACGGGATTTAAAATTATGAATTTAGTGGTCCCTGAGGTCCGAAAGGTTAGTGACCCCCTGCTCCAGACAACTATTTTTTTTTTAAAAAAAGAGGCCTCCTTGTTGCCTCTAGTGGCCATCGGAAGTTCTGAAACACACATTTGATAACTTTTTCTGAAGGACTAAAGATTCTGCTTTCCCTTCTACTATACTATATAAATTTAAAAGGACAGAGGGCATGGAAAAAAATCAACCATTCACATCTTCTTGATGGTCATCCATCTGAAAGGACTATTAAAGCCATAACAACAATTTAAGCAAGAGACCTAAAAGGTCAACAGCTCTAAGCATGCCATAGGGATGTACAACTCCAAGGTTCTCAGTGCAAATTCTAAGAGCCCTTCTGAACATGTGCTGGCTGATGATAAGTCTAGTTGGCAGGACAGGCTCAGGCCTTCAGAAGAAAACAGAAACTTCATGTTATTCTTCCTATGCTTCCAAACATTTAAGCTAAAGGTGGAACTCTTCAAACAGAACTCTTGCTTTACGGGATAATATGAAGATTGTCCCCTAACTTGGAACTTTGTTTTTGGTCTGTTCTTTTTGAGTAAATTGCAGCTTCCAATGCTGTGGGCTTAAGCATGAGTATTATCCCACCAACTTTTAGCCATGCATGTGATATCACACTTCTCTTCCTGAGGTAGGATTTCTACTTCTGCTTCTTTAGCCTGGTCACTGGTATAAACACATATGAGATTCTGAGTTACACTCACTTCCATCTCTGTTGTAGAATATTCAAAACACTGAGTCCATATCCTGGCCTCTAGTTTCTCCTTTGTGTACCATGTTCTTAACCCCAGTCCTTGGCTGTGTGCCCCAGTCCTGGCCAGTGGTGAAATGCTACTAGTTCGCACCAGTTTGGATGAACCGGTAGTGATAAAAACTACAGGTTCGGGTGAACCGGTAGTAAAAAAATAAGCTACCAAAACGATCAGCTATGTCACACAATTTAAAATAGCTAGAAAGCAGGAAATCTAGTGAATCTAAATCATGCGGCACAGCTGATCCCCCACCCTCGCTGCTCTACTTACCTTCCCAAGCCTCCTTTTGGTGTGCACTGCACATGTGCACGCACAGTGCATGTTTGGCATGTAGCATGCATGCACGTGCATGCAGCGCATGTTTGGCATGCACTGTGCATGCATGCAGCACACGTTTGACGCGCAGCACGCATTTGGCATGCAGCACGTATGCGCGGCCAGCGAACCGGTGGCAAACCAGTTCAGATTTCACCACTGGTCCTTGCTTTTTCCACTTCTCTCTTTTGTTCCAATTTAATGCCTTTCTGGTGAGGCATCTGCCAAACACTTCTTCCCAATGTTTATATGATGTATCCCATTTTTTCAGTCCTCCAATTCTCCAGTCTATGGAATACAACCCTTGCTCCACGATCCTCAACTAGAAGGACCAATGAAAAGAATATTTTTTTAAAAAAAGAAATAACAACAACCACTTTTAAAGATCCTCTCCTAAAACCAGTTGGTGCTCATCAAACATGTTCAGATTGTAGGTTACTAAATTGCCTCTTTCCGATATAATATTACTGTCTAGAAGATCAATCCTGCAATTTCACACTTCTGTATCTTTCAGTGTTCTACTTGGGAGCACAGAACTGCTATTATTATGGATTTTGTGCAGTCAAGATTGGATCAGAATCTAGGATTTAACTCTTGGATCACAATTTAGGATTAGAGATTACTGTATTAAAAATCAAGTCCAGGCCAATGCAGGGATCTCTGTAGAATCTACCAATTTGTCCTCCTCCTCTGAGGAGTCATCCTCAAGATATTTTTTAAAAAAATTTACCGACAAGAAATAAGTATGCTCCATCCCATATTTGGGTAGACCAAGTTGCCCTGATAGATCGGTGTCACCAGAAAAACACTTAATGTTCTTCCTGGTACAGCCGACAAAGTGTGGCCTAGAGGTTAATACATCTGCCTAATATGCAAGCAGCCTGGGTTCGAATCTCAGAAGGGTATGGCTAGCTGATGAGAGCTAAAAAAGCTTGAAATAGCTATACTAGTCTCTCTTTATTTTTTTGTCGGTAAATTTAAAAAAAAAATTAACACAAAATAGTTTGTCGTGGAAGCGCCTGCCTTCAAAGGCTCCTGGATTGGGGACAGGTTGCCCTGATAAACCGGTCTCACTAGAAAAAAACCTTAATCCTCAAGAGAAGCCACTACATGTTGTCAAGTGACAACAAAGTTACAAAGCTATTACAGCTTTGTAAGTAGCACCAAGTAGAATCAACTGCAGATGCTGTTGAAGTGAAAAGGTGCACATCCACCTTTGGCCATGGTAGTTAGGACTGTTAAGAGTGTAAATTCAGACATTTCTGGATGGCTACATCCCCAGGTCTTGCAGAAATGCTCCATCATCTTAAGGGCATTGTTTGCAATAAATAAATAAATAATCCAGATCTGCCTAAAAATTCACTTTCCTTCCCATCCTTGCTAATATCTATTCTGAAGACCATTTCTTTGTCTATCTCATTTTGGATAACTCAGCATACTCCTGTGCTGTTTAGTTGCTATTGTGCATTTGATTGAGGGGAAAGCAATTACTGATTTGCATGCTTCTCTCCTGCTATTCAGCTCTGATTTTCTCCTTTTGTACTTTTCTTCACAGCTTTACTAGCTAATACCAGTTGCCCACTAATTGAAAATTGATTTTGGATTCTGTCCAAGAGCCAGCTCAGGAGACCTCCAACAACCACTGTTGATTAGTATCATTGGTAGGCCCATCCTTCTGAGTCTCCCTTTTGAATTTCATGGCTACAAGAAGTGTGCTAGACACAAGGCACAACAGTGATTTAAGTGTAGTAAACACCCTTGCAATGGGGTTCCGTGACACCTCACCCACCAGGGAGAAGGCAACAACAGGAGCCATGCAAGTTCAAATCTCACCAGGGTCAAGGTTGACTCAGCCTTCCATCCTTTCGAGGTAGGTAAAATGAGGACCCGGATTGTGGGGGCAATAAACTGACTTTGTATAAAAAAGGACACCGCTTAGAGGGGGCCAAAAACCCTACTAAGCAGGTATATACAAAAGTATAAAGGCTATTGCTTAATGCATTTTAAGCTGCCCTGAGTCTCTGGAGAAGGGCGGCATATAAATCGAACCAATAAATAAATAAATAAATAAATAAATAAATGTATGGCTAACAAACAACTTTAGCCAGGGGCTGTTGTTAAATAAACACTGCTTGCTGAGAATGACAGGGATGTAACAAATTGGTAAGGACTATAAAGAAGGATAAAAGGCAAAGACTATAATTTGCAGCTCCTGTAACAGTTTGATGATGATTGGCAATTGCATCTGGATGATTAGTTCTTGTAGGGTATGCTGGAATTTCTCTGGATCAAGTTGCACCAGGTTTGGCTAAGCACCAGAAGATTTTAGGAGTAAGACTCTGAAACAGAGCCATCAACGTGAACAGGGCAGCTGAAGGTAGGCCCAGGTTAGATGTAAAGCAGTGGTGAAATCTGAACCGGTTTACTACCGGTTCGCTGGCCGCACATGCGCGCCATGCGCCAAACGCACACTGTACACACGCATGCACAGTGCACACCAAACGCGAGCTGCACATGTGCACACACAGTGCATGCCAAAAGGAGGCTTGGGAAGGTAAGTAGAACAGCATGGGGGGAGGGGGGGGTTGATCAGCTGTGGCATGCATGGGAACCTTTTTAAAGACTTTTCAAAAGCATTTTTTACTGCCGGCTCAGGCGAATAGGTAGTAAAAAATGCTTTTAAAAAGTAAAAAAAAAAGGTTCTGACGATTGTGTGATCGTCGGAGCCTTTTTTTTTTTACTTTTTAAAAGCATTTTTTGACTACCTATTCACCAGAACCGGTAGTTAAAAAATGCTTTTAAAAGGTAAAAAAAAAAAAAAAAAAGGCTCCGACGATCACAGCTGTGCTGTGCGATCATCGGAACCTTTTTTTAACCTTTTAAAAGCATTTTTTTTACTACCGGCTCTGGTGAATAGGTAGTCAAAAAATGCTTTTAAAAAGTAAAAAAAAGAAAAGTTCCGACAATTGCGCGTTGCTCAGCTGATCGTCGGAACTTTTTTTTTTTTACATTTTTTACTGCCAGTTTGGCGAACCAGTAGCATTTCACCCCTGATGTAAAGGACTGCGAAATAATACTTGAGACACAATAAGTCTATCTGGAATTTCACGAATTTCATTTCTTCTACACTTCAACTAAAAAACAGTGGCCTTGATCCATGCAGGACAGGTAACTGCCTCCTTAGCAAATTGAGATATCATACTTACTGAGTTCATTGATTAGTGTTAGGATAACTCTCTCTCATCATGTCCTACCTCACCATTCTGCAGGATAAAAGGGAAATGTCACATCATTTCCAGCTACAAAATACCTGAAAAGTAGAAGAGATAGGCTCTATTTTGATTATTTTTTCAAGATATGGGTGCTAAGAGAGATAGCAAAAGAATGCAGAGAGGAAGCACTTTTGGTGAGGAGACTATAAACAAACAAACAATCAAACAAACAAACAAACAAACAAAGAGCCATAATGTCATTATTTCAGCCCAATCTAACCCTTTCTGCTGCCCCATCTGCAGTCATCTATTTGTAAAGAACAATCTAAACGTCAAGAAATCTGATTATAGATCTTCCCTAGAACCTGACATTTGGCCTTTGCTAAACCTTACAAGCAGGCCATTGCCAAATATGCCTGCTGAGCCTTACCCCAGGTTTCAGTTGATTAATCATTGGTCTTGTAGTAGCTTTATTTGTCCGAGGAAGAATTCAATTAATTTTCCACTAAAATTACACCATGCTATTCTGTATCCATTTTGGTAAAACAACTTGTCACTCTCTAAGTCTTCATTATTTCATCAGCTGCATTCTGTAGCCCTATTGTGAAGAAATGAATTTGGCTTATAGCCTCCGGCAAGTAATTGAAAATGCTATAATATTCTTTATTCTTTAAGACATCAAATGAAGCTAATGTAAAGATCTCTTCAGGCACATCTAGAAGGTTATTAAGCTCCTAAACAGGCAAAGAAATAAATTATCCTTGCAAAGAGCAATAGGACCTGAAAAGCCATAACCTACAATTGCATGTATATAAGATAAGCTGCTGCTTTTGTGTTTTCTTACTCTTTGATAATAGCAGGAGAAATGTTCACTCATCACTTGTTAGATAGAGATGCTAGATTTTTAAGAATTTTTAAAATTGTTTTCTCCCCTAACATTTGTGTTTAAATATACTTCATTTTTTTTAACTCTTCCAGGCTGAAGAGTCTTAGGAGTTGAGTAGCACACTTTCGTGCCAACGAAAGTTGGCACGAAGAAGTTGTTTTTCTAGGGACATCTGGTTGGTCTTATAATGAGACAACCACTGTGTCAAATTAGGGAGTCAAAAGAATGTAATAGTTGGAGTCCAAACTAATGTGTCTATCTAGATCAGGGATGTCAAACTTGCATTGTCACGGTGTCATCACGTGACCTATCATGGCTTTTTCCCCCCTTTGCTAAACTGGGCATGGGCGTGGCCAGCGTGTGACACATCCGGCCTACAGGCTGCGAGTTTGACACCCCTGATCTAGATGGAAAAATAATCCAATTATTTATCAAGGGCAGGACTCCCTCTTGCCAGTAATGTAATGAAAAAGCTCGATTATGAAAGTGTGGGAAGCCAAGGAAGCTCCAGAACCCCAGAGAGATGACAGAATAATGAACAGCAAACACCTTAACAATGTGGTTATTATCAGGCGTGGGTTCTAAAATTTTTTACTACCAGTTCTGTGGGCGTGGCTTATTTTGTGGGCATGGCTTAGTGGGGGGTGGGCATGGCCAACTTTTTTTTTTTACTTTTAAAAGCATTTTTTCTACAACCTTAAGAGGTTGCAGAAAACAATGCTTTGAAAAGCCTCTGCCGATCAGGCAACTCAGCTGGGATCGTCAGAGGCTTTTCAAAGCATCTTTTTTACCACCTCTTCGGCTGAAGAGGTTGTAGAAAAAATGCTTTTAAAAGTTAAAAAAAGAAAAGTCTCTGATGAGGTGGGCGGTGTAAGCGAGCAGCGACCGGGCTGGGGACCAGTTCGGGAGCGTGGCTAGCCAATGTTATTACCAGTTCTTGGAACTACTACAAATTTTTACTACTGGATCTTGCAAACCGGTGCGAACCGGAAGCAACCCACCACTGGTTATTATATATGTACAAGAATAGAATACATCTATTTCATTTTTATCATGAAAAACAAATTTCCAATTGTGTCAATGTGAATCTCAAAAGTTCGTTAAGGTTTGGACAGATATTCCACTAGACTGGATTTAAAAGGAAATAGCTACTTCATGAATTTTCTGGGAGAAAAAGATGCGGATTAACTGGATTTCATTTTGGCAAGTTTCTGTCATGCCTAAGGCTTTGGTGGGAGCAAAATACTACTAGGATCTAAGCAGCCTTTGTTTCTAGTCCTACTCCTTTCATGAGAATTTTGGAGAGAGAGAAAAAATCACAAAAACTAAATCTCTTTCATCAAATTGAACGCAAGCAGGGGAAAAGTGAATTTGGAGAATTTATTTTTCCCAGCACTGTGTGACATAATATAGTAAATTGCATTTCCCTATCCACTCACCAAAACTATGCATTTCAGTTAGTCTGACTGTTGTCTGTTGCTCCAGGGAGCAGGATTAGAACTGATGGACTAGAATAAGTAAGTAGATTTTAGCTGAACCTTATAGGAAACAGAAAGATTTGACAACGAATAGACTGCCTTAGGAATGGGTCAAGTTTCCTTTTCTGGAGATATTTGAGCCTAGATTGGATGACCATCCATCAGAGATGCTGGCTTGCACAGTTTTGCACTGAGCAAAATGTTGAGTTGATAAATTTTTAGCTCTAAATCCTCTGCCTCTTTTGCTAAAGCCATGAAGCCTGAGAGCCAAATTGTATGCTATTTTACTAATGCATGATGCATTCTTCATTCAGATAGGCTCTCCTACTAGCAAACTATTGAAAATTGTTCCCCCTGGTACCTCTTTGTCATACAGGTACTGCATGCAGTAAACTACACTTTCAGCCTCCCCACCCCCCAAAAAAAACCCCACATAGAGATAAACCTTATCTACATACTATTTAAAAGATATAATCAAAAGACACAGAAGGAGACAAACAACTCAGACATATTTATGACAGCTGCAGTGTCCCGGGATTATGTGATCACCTTTTACAACCTTCTGAGAAGCAACTTCAATGGGGAAGCCAGCTTTACTTAACAACCACGTTTCTAACTTAACCACCATAGGTAATGCAGTCTGCCTGACAGATACAAGTAGTCCTTGACTTATGACCACAATCGAGCCCAAGATTTATGTTGCTAAGTGTGAAATTTGTTAAGTGAATTTTTGCCCCATTTTACGACTTTTTTTTTTTTTGCCACTGTTGTTAAGTGAACCGTTGCAATGGTGAAGTTAGTAACATGATTGTTAAGGGAATCTGACTTGCCCCATTGACTTTGCTTCTCAGAAGGTCACAAAAGGGGATAACGTGACCCTGGGACACTGTGGCCGTCGTAAATGTGAACCAGTGGCCAAGCAGCTGAATTTTGACCACATGACCATAGGAATGCTTCATGATTGTTAGTGTGAAAAATGTGCATAAGTCACTTTTTCAGTCACATTATCACTTTGAACAGTCACTAAACAAATTGTTATAATTTTAATTAGCAATTTTATGATGTTTGTGTGTCTATATTTTTCTTGACTGTACACCGCCTTGAGTCCTACGGGAGAAAGGCGGTATAGAAATATAATAAATAAATAAATAAATAAAATAAATAAGTAGAGGATTATCTGTACTTGGTGGAACAATTTTTCTTAATTGCTCCATATATAGCACACTACACATAACGAGTGCTCAGGTTGCATTCAGCTGTTGCAAGTATATGAGCTGGAGTTACATTAATCTTTTTTCACAAACCCTCTTCTTTTTCTCTAGTTTGTTTCATTTTTTCCCCCTTTTCTGTATTTCCCCCATAATCTGACTTTCATCATTCTAAAGCAATCATAATCCTCAAATGCAATCATAATCTTCAAAAAAAATGCTTTTTTTCCTGTAGCTGTGCATAGGTTTGTGAGTATACACACATACACAAACACACACACACACACACACACATACAGTTCCATTAAGGGAATCATCGTCGCAATTGTGCAATCTCTTCAGTCAGGTTGATTCTTGTTCATTGTCAGAAGTCAATACCTATTACAAAGCTTCTCCAATCTGTGACTTATTTTTTGAGGGGGAGAATGGAATGGAAAGATTCTGCACTAACCAGACAAGCACCCTTGCATCTAACATTCATTGGGTGTTGATGCTTTAAAAAACAAAACAAAACAAAACAAAACAAAAAAAGCAGCGTATGAGAAAATCAATGGCCATTTGTTCTGTAACGGGATAAACGTGAACAGAGCGCATTTGTAAACAGCAGGCAAGGTGTACAGTTTTGAAAAACAATCCAATTGTCTTCCATTTTGCTTCAAGGACATTGCTCATAACTCCACCACCAATATAGTTTGGGTATCAACTTGTTATCGAGGGATTCTTGTAGTTAGAAGACAGGGACAAAATAGAACAATGTTTGCTCCTTGGTAGAATAACGTTCGCTCCTTGAAGGCTTGGATTAGAAACGTATTATATTTCCACCTCAAGATCTCTGTTCTCCCGTGTTCTTCTCATCTTCATGGGGAGGACAGAAATGATTCTCTTATTTTAGATTGGACAGGGGAATGGGGTGTTTCTGCACAGGCATTCCACCCATTCTCAAAAAGCTCATGATTCAAACCTCTATAAATCTAAGCTGACCCACAAGTGATAGAAAGCGGCATGGTATACAATCGCAACCACCTCCATTGTCAAGTTTGCCTCTGGTGGGAATCCAAGTTAAGGAACAGGAGTTGCAGAATATAGCAATATCCCAGCAGCTGTTGGGGAACAGCTTGACACAATTACGTTTCCTAAAGAAGTCACCAGCAGTTTCTTTGCTGTGATCTGCTCCTCTTTCAGATCCAAGTCAGTGGAAGCAATCGAGGCTATTGGAAAGAAGATTGAGTGAATGCCTGAAATAAAAGTTGGAAAACTGTGACAGCGTAGAATAGAATAGAACTGGAGGGGACCTTGGAGGTCTTCTAGTCCAGCCCCTTGCTCAAGCAGGAGAACCTATACCAGTGATGGCTAACCTTTTTGCCATCGCGTGCCAGGAGAGGGGGGGCAGGGGAGGGTTGCGTGTGCACGTGCCCACGTGCATGCGTGCGCAACCCCCCCCGCTCCTGGCACATGATGGCCTGGTAGGCCCATTTTTCTTTCTTACCTGGTTCCAGATCCTCTCTATTTATCTGAGAAGGGCGAAAACAGCCTTTCTCACTCTGTTGGGGGCCCTCCAAAGGCCTGAAACGGCCCATTTCCCAACTCCCGGTGGGACAGGAAGTGACATTTTTTGCTGTCCCTAGCCTCCAGAGCCTCTCTAGGAGTCTCTAGGATAGGGTTGCCAGGTCCGCTTCCAAAAAATAGCGGACAAGCAGTGGGGAGGGGAGTTAAGTAGTAAAAAAAAAAATTACAATTAAATTATATATTTTCTTACAAACATTTTAACACATATTAAAATAATCACTTCAAAACTTTACTTAAAATTCAAAACATCAAATATATTATAATAATATGTAAAATATTAAATTACATTTTACTTTGCTGTCGTGTGTATTTTTTATTTGACTGCACAGCTTTGATCAATTCTTTGTGTTTAAGGAATAATTCTTTAATTTCAGTACAACGTTGAGAAATATTAAAAAATATACAAAGTTCACTTCGAACTGATGGTACAAGCAGTCGGTTACGTTCGTCAGTCCACAAATTTCCCATGACGCTGAAAATTCGTTCAACGTTTGCATTTGATACCGGAATTGATACACAATACTGGAACAGTTTCAGTAAACTCGAAGCTGGCTCTTTCTTGAAAAAGTATGTCCACTTATCAAGGGATGAATCGCCCTGCAGATGAACATAAACTTCTTCTAAGGCAGAAATTTCATCGAAGAGAGTGTTGGGTGGAAGTTCTTCTCGCCATGGTGATAATAACCAGATGTTCGTCATTTCTTCTAAAGTTGGAGGATTATTGTGATCAATTAGATTGAAACAATTTAGCGTCTCATATACTGAATCAGTGAAATTATACCACTTTTCTAGGTACGCAATGGCTCTTTGATACATGTTGATGGTTTCTTTCTTAAACTTTTGCACGGTATTCTCAGGCAAATGTTTTTTACGTAAGGCAAATAAAACTTTCATTCCAAAAAACTGCTCATTGTATTTTTTTTGCAAAGAATCACGCAGCTTACACATGATAATGTGAAGATCACGTGCAAGAATTTTCTTGCTTTCCAGCTTCAGTAGAGTGTCTTGCATTAATGACATGAAGAAGTGCGTGAAATATAAATACAATTCTGAAATTGTTGGTTCATCGTCCTTTGCGAGTTCATTTTCCTGATCCGAAATAAGGTTCCAGATAACCTTATGGCACTCATCAGATCCAAGAGAAATAAAATACGATTTTAGAGGTATCCAGTTTAAAAGAAGTCTTTCGACCGCTTTAAACAAACTTAACCAACGTGTTGGAACATGGCGCAAATCTTCATGGAATTCTGACTCGCAAAACTCAAAAAATGATTTCAACTCTTCTCGTTTCTTCGCAGAATTCAAAAATTCGGCAAAAACCTTCAGCACTACATTTTCGATATCAAAAGATAATTGCTTTAATGCATTTTTTGCGCTGTTGTGTAAAATGTGATTATTGCAATGAGCATTCGATCTTTGTCTCATTCTAACTTATATAAAAAAAGACAAAACGCGATTCTCCTATCCTTATTCTCTTAGACTGTACAGCTTTAGATTACGTACCATTTCATCATAAAGCTTTTGAATAAAAAAAATGTCCACTATTTTGTGAAAAAAAATAGTGAACATAATGTGAAAAAAGTGGACTGTCCCCTCAAATAGTGGACACCTGGCAACCCTACCTAGGAGCCTCTCTAGGAGTTTCTAGGAGTCTCTCTAGGAGTCTCTAGAGGCTGGGGACAGCAAAAAAAGTCACTTCCTGTCCCACTGGGAGTCGGGAAATGGGCCCTTTCAGCCTCCGTAGGACCTCCAAGGGAGTGGGAAAGGCTGTTTTCGCCCTTCCCAGATAAAAAGAGAGGATCTGGAGCCAGATAAGAAAGAAAAACGGGCCTTCCCACCCCCCCAGGCCCTCCAGAGGCAGGAAACAGCCTGTTTCCCTACTTCTGGTGGGCCCAGAAGGCCTGAAAATCAGTTGGCCGGCGCGCACATGCGCCCCAGAGCTGAGCTGGTGTGCCCACTAATATGGCTCCGTGTGCCATAGGTATATTCGCCATCACGGACCTATACTATTTCAGATAAGAGGCTGTCTAGTTTCTTCTTTAAAACCTCCAGTGATAGGCAAGCTAGTCCACTGGTTAATTGTCCTCATTGTTAGGAAGTTTCTCCTTAATTCCAGGTTGCTTCTCTATTTGGTTAGTTTCCAACCTTTGTTTCTTGTCCTGCCCTCTGGTGCTTTGTAGAATAAGTTGACTTCTCTTCTTTGTGGCAGCCCCTCAAATACTGGAATACTGCTATCATGTCACCCCTAATTCTTCTTTTCTTTAAACTAGCCAAACCCAAATCCTGCAGCCTTTCTTCATATGTTTTATTCTCCAGGCCTTTGATCATCTTAGTTGTCCTCACTGTTATTAGTAACTAGGCAATACTTGGGGCAATGCCCTGGTTTGCACATTTATGCCTGCTCACTGATTTTCTTTTGGTGTTACTTGTAACCAGAAATCTCTCCCTGGAAGCGATTCATCTCTTTTTATCATCTTTTCCTTTGAACGGAACTTCTTTGATTGAATCATGACCTAGTTACAAACAATGACCTATACAATATGTAAAAGGCTACAAATCTCACATTTTCAACCTAACTTCTCTGGCCCTTTTCTCTGCATCAAACTTGCTCCAGTAAATTACCTTAGATTTATAGCAGTCACAGCTATAACACAGGACATCTATATCTTATCACTTAAGAAGTGAATGCAACAACTCTATCTAGTTAGTCTCACTGGCAGAACATTTGCATTTCGCTTCTGGAGCCAGATCCCAAACCCCAGGTCAGATGTAGGTTTTTCATCAGCAGAAGATCCAGGGTTTAATCTCCAGATGCTATTAATCAATTACTGGCATCTGCAGGCGCCAAAATTTCCATCACCCCAAAAATTGGTGCCCAAAATTTGTCTCAAAATATTTAAAGGTTAGATCTTTTTTCAGTGCCCTTATGCAAGATAAGGGTAATATTCCTGAAGTGGCAAACGTTTTATATATATATATATAACTGTATATATATATTCTGTATATATATATTCTGTATATATATATTCTGTATATATATATTCTGTAGTAAAGCAGCTTTACTACAGAACAGTTGAGCTAGCCATGGCCAGGCTCCTTCCTGTCTCCTTGGACAGGGAGGAGGACTATTGTAATGCTCTCTACATGGGGCTCCCCTTGAGGAGCACCCGGAAGCTCCCACTGGCGTAGATAGCGGCTGCGCGGGTGGTTATGGGAGCAACATGGCGCTCCCATGTGACACCTCTCCTGCGCGAGCTGCACTGGCTCCCGGTGGTCTTCCATGTGCGCTTCAAGGTTTTGGTTACCACCTTTAGAGCGCTCCATGGCTTAGGACCTGGTTATTTACGGGACCGCCTACTACCACAAACAGTCTCCCACCGGCTGGTACGCTCTCATAGAGAGGGGCTCCTCCGGGTGCCGTCAGCCAAGCAGTGTCGACTGGCGGCCCCCAGGGGAGGGCCTTCTCTGTGGGGGCACCCACTATCTGGAACGAGCTCCCCCCAGAGATACGGACGATCCCGGATCTGCGCACCTTCCGCCGTGCTCTTAAGACCCTCTTATTCCAGCAAGCCGGCCTGGCCTAATTTTTCTCCCCTTCTTTTAAATCTTTTAAATTTTTTAAACTGAAATTTTAATTTGTTTTAAATTATTGGGATTTTAATTGTTGTGGGCTAGATTATTTAATTTGGTTTTAAATTGTTTCTAACTTTTGTATTTCTGTATTTTATCCTGTGCCTGTTCACCGCCCTGAGTCCTTCGGGAGTAGGGCGGTATACAAATTTAATAAAACTAAAAAACTAAACTTCTTGCTCACACAGCAAATACTGTTTCACTTTCCAAACAACCATCTGATGCTAAAGAGTTCCACTCCCCCTCCCCACCTGAAAATAAATCTGTTCCAAATGCAAAACACAAGCAGAGGAGAGGACAGTTTCAGTTTTACTTTCACAGCAGCCTGAGGGAGAGAAGGGGATAGGAGAGGCCGCTGTGCAGCAAGCCTGAGGGAGAGAAGAGGATAGGACACACCTTCACCCAATCAGAACACAGCCATGCTTCCACCCAATCAGTTCATACCCCCACTGGCAGTTAAAAAGAAGAAACAACAGCCCTCCTGATCAGCAGAGGCTCCCTAAATGAGAAACCAGGGTCAGTCCTAGCTTTGCTATCCATCGCAGCTAGGAATCTCAAATAAAGCTGAGAATAAATGCTTGTGTTGCAGCCAATCTGGGTGCTAGCTAGGCAGGTGGCCTGCAAACTCCGTGGTCTTCTGAGGAGCCCAGCTGAAATTTCACTCGCTGAGGCACCAGGACTCCTGATGATAGGATGGGGTCCTTTGGGCACTTAGTTTGGCTACCTATTATCTTCAGCCCCATCCTCTGCCTCAGTAAGTGGCGTGCAAAAGTTCAGCCGGGCTCCTTGAGAGACAGAGTTTCCAGGAGGCCGATCTAGGGGCTGGTTGTAGCACAAACGTTCATTCTCGGCTTTGAGATTCCTAGCTGCAATGGGCAGCAAAGCTAGGTTCATCCCTCTGATCCAGCAGCTGGAAAAGGGGGCAGAGAGAAACAGTCCCATTGCCAAGGTACACATGGATTGGAGTGGGGAAGAAATGCAAACTTCAGCCTCCTGGTGCAGTGCAGAGCTTTGGGCAAAGGCTGGAGGGAAGGGCCTCTGGCTCGTTCACGCTCTCTCCCTCCCCAGTCTAGGTTGACGCAGGTAGAAGCTCACATTGCCCTTTCCAAGCCTGCTGTCGGTGAAGCTGGGTGCTGGTGAGGGCTGGCTTTTTGCCTGGCTTTGTCCGGCTGTCAGGGGGGAAATGGATGGGGGCCTGGGGAGGAAGCCATGCCCCCCCCCGACAGCTGGACAAAGCTAAGTAAAAAGCCAGCTCTCACCGGCACCCAGCTTCTCCGACAGCGGGCTTGAAAAAGGCAACCTGGCTCCGCCTGCAATCAAGCTACAGTGGGGAGGGGGAACACGAGCGAGCACTGAGGAGGCCGCGGTAGGAGGGAAGCCAGGCAAAGGGTGAGCGAGGGCATCCGCAGGATCCTGGAGCACCTGCGCTTTCCCTCAGCCCCCCTTTCTTTCGGAGGGCTCCGATCGGCTCCCCCACCTCTCCTCTCCCCCCATTAGCCAGCCTGCCAGCCGGAGGTGAGATGGTGGGCTTTATTGCATTCCAGGCATTTCCCTCCCGAATGGCACACCACCTTTGCAATGGGGGGAGGTGTTTGGGGAAGGTAGTGGGGGAATTTTCTAAGCCTAAAGCAGAGAGGGAAGGAGGGTGGGAGAGAGATATCTAATGTGTGTGAGAGGGAGAGGGAGAGAGATATGGCTTCTTGAGGGTGCATTTTGGAGAAGTGTCAAGAGAAATGCTAAAAGAGAGAGGGTCCCAATGAATGTCTTAGCCAGTGGTGGGTTCTAACAGTATTACCACTGGTTCACTTTGTGCACACGCTTTGTGCACAATCTCCCCAAAGTGGGGAGAACCGGGAGCAACCCACCACTGGTCTTAGCTATTTATCTTAGGAATAACAGAATAACAGAGCTTAAAGGGACTTTGGAGGTCTTCTAGTCCAGGGGCCCCCAAACTTGGCAGCTTTAAGACTTGTGGACTTCAACTCCCAGAATTCTTCAGCCAGCATACATATACATACATACATACACATACACACATACATACATACAATGCAATACAATACAATACAATGCAATACAATAATATACATAGAACTGGTTTACTAATACTTTGTTGTTGATAGTAGTGCCTTCAAGTCAATATTGAATCCTGGCTTCTGGAATAATTCTTTGCAGTTTCTTTGGCAACATTTTTGAAAGTGGTTTGCCATTGCCTCTTTCTTAGGGCTTAGAGACAGTGACTGGCCAAAGGTCACCCAGTTGGCTTTATGCCTAAAGCAGGACTAGAATGCACAGTCTCCCAGTTTCTAGACCGGTGCCTTAAGTACTACACTAAACTGGCTATTTATTAATAAACAGATTACTTTAATCAATACAAAATTTTATTGTAAAATATCACAAAATCTTTGCCTTAGTAAATGTATTGCTTTATCTTCTGATTAATATAAAATACTGCTTTTTCTAAAACAAAGTCACATATTTCTGACCGATCCTTCATATCTGGAATAATTTCATTTCTCCCAATTTCTTAATATGATTCTGTTAGATATAGACACCTTAATTCAGTACAATCATAATTCTTGATAAACAGTCAGATTCCAAAGCTTTAGTATATAATTCTACATAACATTAACATCTTAACTTTTCTTGGTTTTCCAAAACATTCACTTATATGCTGAAGTGACACACAATTTAGACATCTTGAGCCTTTTAAGATTATCTGGAAGTAATACCTTAACCATTTTATGAGACTGCATGATTTCACCTTAGGTCTGCAAAGATGGTCACCTTTTAGCATAATACTCTAAAGTTTACTGTTAATCTTTTGTTCTGAAGTTAAAGCCAAGATTCTATGCCACAGCTTGGAGTTACATGTTGTGAGGCAATTTGCGTGTCATTTCTTCTTTCAATTCAGTGTCCCAGATTACTTTGCCCATGCTTTCCTCTGACTTTTATTATTAGAGCTTGCAGTTCCTTTGTATTTTTAGGTATCAGGACAGTATCAACAATATGAACTACTTAACTTGATTTTTTCATCTTTCTTTACACAAAGGTAAAAAAACAATTCAACCTATCAAAAACAGCACCGCAAAAAACTGATTAGGAACACAAGTTAAAATAGGGAAGAAAATGGTAAGTGAGCACCTGTCCACTCTAGATGAGTTCAAATCACCAGGACCAGATGAATTACACCCCAAGGTTCTGAAGGAACTGGCAGATGAGATCTCAGAACCACTGAACTATATCTTTCAAAGATCCTGGAACACCAAGGAACTATCAGACGACTGGAAAAGAGCTGATGTAGTTCCCATCTTCAAAAAAAGGGGGAAAAATAGATCTACAGACTACAGTCTGTAACTACAGACCTATCAGCCTGACCTCAATACCAGGGAAGATTCTGGAAAAGATAATCAAGCAACGAATCAGTGAACACCTAGAAGCAAACAAAGTAATAACCAAAAGCCAACATGGGTTTGTCAAAAACAGATCATGCCAGACTAATCTTATTGCATTCTTTAACAAAGTTACAAAATTAGTGAACCAGAGGAATGCTGTGGATATTATTTACTTGGACTTCAGTAAGACATTTGATAAAGTAGATCATAACCTACTACCTGATAAGAGAAAAATGTGGGTTAGACAGCATCACCACCAGATGGATTCGTAACTGGCTGACCAACCACACTCAACATGTAGTCCTCAATGGAACTACATCTACATGGAGGGAAGTATATGGTGGGATACTCCAAGGCTCTGTTTTGGGCCCAGTACTCTTCAACATCTTCATCAACAATTTGGAAGAGAGGATAGATGGGGAACTCATCAAATTTGCAAACTACACCAAGCAAGTAGGAATAGCCAACATTCCAGAAGACAGGTTTAAGATACAGAAGGATCTTGACAGACTTGAACATTGGGCACTATCTAAAAAAATGAAATTCAATGGTGAAAAAAGTAAGGCTCTACATTTAGGCAACAAAAATAAAATGCACAGGTACAGTATATGTGATACCTTGCTCAATAGTAGTAACTGTGAGAGGGATGTTGGGGTCCTAGTGGACAATCATTTAAATATGAGCCAGCAGTGTGCAGCAGCTGCCAAAAAAAGCCAACACAGTTTTAAGCTGCAAAGCCAGAGGGATAGAATCAAGATCACGTGAAGTGTTAGTACCAATTTGTATTGCTTTGATAAGGCCACACTTGGAATACTGCATCCAGTTTTGGTCACCACGATGTAAAAAAGATGTTGAGACTCTAGAAAGAGTGTGGGGAAGAACAACAAAGATGATCAGGGGACTGGAGGCTAAAACATATAAAGAAGGTTACTAGAATTTGGTATGTCTTATTTAATGAAAGGAAGGACTTTGGGTGACATGACAGCAGTGTTCCAATATCTCAGGGGCTGCCACAAGAAAGAAGGAGTCAAGCTATTCTCCAAAGAACCTGACGGCAGGACAAGAAGCAATGGATGGAAACTAATCAAGGAGAGAAGCAACCTAGAACTAAGGAGAAATTCCCTGACAGTTAGAACAATTAATCAGTGGAACAACTTGCCTCCAGAAGATGTAAATACTCCAACACTGGAAGTTTTTAAGAAGAGATTGAATAACCATTTGTCTGAAATGGTATAAGGTTTCCTGCCTGAGCAGGGGGTTGGACTAGAAGACCTCCAAAGTCCCTTCCAACTCTATTATTCTATGTTTTATGATATAGTATAGGTTATGATAGTGAGAAGGAATGTGTTAATACCTTGATTGCATGGAATTAGTGGTTCTGGTAAGGATGGGACATTTTAATCATTATAGTAAGCCTTTGAGAATAGATGAATTTAAGCCCAAAATTAACATTTTACTTAATTAAATTAATCTTTTTCTTAGCCAAAATGGCAAACCTTTATTATCTATGCTTATTTTATTGCAGCAATGCATGATCATTTTATCAGGGAGTCTCTATTGTCATTTTTAATACTTGCCGCCTGTCCTAAGGCTTTTAATAGCATGAAGAAGGTTGGAAATTAAATAAGGATAGAATGAAATGCACAGGACAAAGGGAGCTTGATACAGTATCCCAAAAGTACAAGGTGAAAATCTGATGTAGCATTAACAAAAGGGTAGTGTTACCCTGATGGAGTCTTGACAAAGGTCAGCACCAGTTTTGACATATCCTGGCTTTTATATTCTGTTTTACTTTAAAAAAAAAATATGCATAGTGAGTCATAATCATAAAAGCATAATGCAGACTAGAATAGAATCAAGGAGAAAAACAAAAATCTTCAGCAGTCCATTAAAAAAAAGAGGTGACACATTAGCAGCAGAAACAAATGTAAATTCCAATCTGGACCACTATTGTAATTCAAAATGCTGTCTGAATAACAATGTCTGCCTAAAAGGCAAAAAAGAAAAAAGAAAAAAGAAAAAAAAAGAGAAAGGTGTTTAAATAGTCAAAAATCAAATTAAAGTCATTTTTTTAATGCCAAGTGAAATGTTAAAAAATACCATAGTATGCAATCTTGAGCTTTGTCAAACTCTTTATCCAGATTAAAGATGATAAAGTCCGGGGCAACAGAAACTATGGCTGGTCGTTAAACTAAGTCTGCAACAGTCCAATACAGCAAACTGATCATTGGTCTACAAATTTTGAGAAATTATAGATCTCAGAGATAAAATGTGTTATTGTACATATTTTGATTAGATGAATTAGAAAACGGGTGAGAAAGGTGCTGGTGGGCTAAAGTTTTCAAGGTATTTCACAATAAAGATTTATACACAGGCGACAGGGGTGAAATCCAACAGGTTCTGACAGGTTCTGGAGAACCGGTAGCGAAAATTGAGTAGTTCAGAGAACCGGCAAATATCACTTCTGGCTGGCCCCAGAATGGGGTGGGAATGGAGATTTTGCAATATCGTTCCCCCAGGAGTGGGGAAGGAATGGGGATTTTGCAGTATCTTTCCACTGGAGTAGGGTGGGAATGGAGATTTTGCAGTATCCTTCCCCTGCCACATCCGCCAAGCCAAGCCACGCCCGCCAAGCCACACCACGCCCACCAAGCCACGCCCACAGAACCGGTAGTAAAACAAATTGGATTTCACCACTGACAGGCGAGTATATTTGCCTACAAGGGAGGGAGGTGTCTAATTATCATGATGCCTCGTAACTTCTCAACAAAGTACGGTAGAACAATGAAAATGGTACCACATGGAAGTGTATAAATTTATCTTCACTTTGAGAACAGCAAAGCAGATGAGTATGAAAAACACGTGAAAAATTTGCTTAGGTCCTATAGAGCACCTGATTCGAACATGTCACTGAAAATTCACTTCTTACAGTTGCATTTAGACTATTTCTCTTTGAACTGTGGGGCAGTGAGTGATGAGCATGGGGAGAGATTCCATCAGGATATCGCAGGCATGGAGAAAAGATACCAATGAAAATAGAATCTGTCCATGCTTGCCGATTACTGCTGGAACCTCCCCCAGGGATGATCCTACTGCAGTTCACAAGAGAAAAGCCAAAAAGTGCAGTTTAGATACTGAATAAAGATGGAACCTTGCCGTTTAATCTGATGTTAGAGCTTGTCAGTTTTTCATGCTAAAAGTATGAAAATGTTACATGAAAAACCAATAAATGAATGAAAAGTTATATTATTGGCATCAGTGGTGAAATCCATTTTTTTTTTACTACCGGTTCTGTCGGCGTGGCTTGATGGCCATGGTGTGGCTTGGTGGGTGTGGCTTGGTGGGCATGGCAGGGGAAGGATACTGCAAAATCCCCATTTCTTCCCCACTCCTGGGGGAAGGATATTGCAAAATCTCAATTCCCATCCTACTCTAACCAGCCAGAGGTGGTATTTGCCGGTACACCAAATTACTCAAAATTTCTGCTATCAGTTCTCCAGAACCTGTCAGAACCTGCTCGATTTCACCCCGATAGGTGTTAATAAAAAGACGATTGGTGTGGCATCATTCTCATTGCTATATCACATTTTGCAGAAAAGTTGTGGAGCATAATCACACATACCCCTCATAATTTTGAATTATTTTAATACAATTTTGACCTGAAGCTGTATCTTGGAAACTGGAACCAATTAATAGTCAGGACTTAATTTTCCTTTATTAGTGACCCAATTCTGGTAAAATTAAGCTATTTTAATTTCTGAGTTTTTTTCCTTGTGGACCAGTGAATTATTTATGGTGTGAACTCCCCTTCTCGCCCCAGCTCCTCCCCACCTAGCAATTCGAAAACATGCAAATGTGAGTAGATAAATAGGTACCACTTTGGTGGAAAGTAATAGCACAATGTGACATCATGCTGGCCACATGGCCATGGAAAAATCTTCAGATAGTGCTGGCTCAATGGCCTTGAATGAGATGAGCACTGCCTCCTATAATTGGCAACGACTAGCACAGTAAAATCCACAGGGACTCTTTGTAGGCAAACTGAAGAGAAGATATTAATCAGGTTCTGTAAAGTCCAGAGGTGGTGTTCTCCATTTCCTGTGTTGGGTGTTGGTTTTCTCATTTGGGGAGGATAAACCCAAATTGTTATGGAGGAGCAATGCATGGGTCTCTTCATAGATGATGGAAAAGCTGGGAAAAGAGAATTCTACCCACTTGGCATCAGTGGAAAAGAATGTGAGGTAATCAAGAAGAACAAGACTTCCAAAGATGATTGAAAGTATAGACAGCGCTATTTGTGGAAAAAGGAAATGATCAATAATAAATAATCAATGATCATTGGCCAGCCCAATACCTACCACACATTAATTTATTGAAGCCTGGTATTCTACCAAAGGAGCAATTAACAAGCATATTTTTCTAGATCCAGCATATGAATATGTAAGAAACCACACCATTCGAATGATCAGTCAACAAGAGAACCAATCAGCTGCTCAGCATTTAAATATAGCTCTAAACAAACAACCAATCACATGATCAACTGACCACACTGGCACACAAGACATTTATAAAGCTAAGGAGAATAGGACAAGAAAATCCTGCTGCTGATGTTACCTAGTCTGGTAACAAAACGTTCAGAAACTAAATTGAAACATGCTTGGAGAACAAACTGCTGCCAAAAAGGAAATGATCATGCCTGATCCTCTCTAGATCAGTGCTGTCAAACTCAGTCCGGATGTGTCACACATTTGCCACGCCCACACCAGTTTGACGAAAGGTGAAATAAGTCACGGTACGTCATGTGATAACGCTGTGATGACGCGAGTTTGACACCCCTGCTCTAGGTGGTTTGTGTTAAAATCTGTGGTGAAATCCAATTTTTTTTTACTACCGGTTCTGTGGGTGTGGCTTGGTGGGCATGGCTTAGTGGGCATGGCAGGGGAAGGATATTGCAGAATCTCCATTCCACCCCACTCCAGGGGAAAGATACTGCAAAATCTCCTTTCTCTCCCCACTCCAGGGGAAGGATACTGCAAAATCCCCATTCCCTCCCCACTCCTGGGGGAAGGGTATTGCAAAATATCCATTCCCACCCCACTCTGGGGCCATCCAGACGAGAATAGGTTCTCTGACCTATTCGAAATTTCCGCTGCCGGTTCTCCAGAACCTGTCAGAACCTGCTGGATTTCACCCCTGGTTAAAATCCCTGTTTTAATTCAGAAGTCCAAACTTCTGAAATATGTTAAGTTGCTTGCAATACTTTTGGTTTGGTTCGGTTTGCGATCTAGCCCTTTCCATGGATCAGTTCTAATCACGAGTATTTATTGTGTTAGGATAGGTGGCTCCAGTAAGGAAGGAATATATCAATTTACACGCTGCAACATAAACTTGCCTGTTCACATCATAAATGTGAGTCAAGATGGAAGCTCAATGCTGAGTGATAGATTTGAGCTATGGCAGCCACCTCCCACCAATACAAATTGGCCCTGACATTCTCATTTTAGGGACAGAAACAGGAGATTGAGAAACAGGCTGATTTCTTCAAAGCCACTTAGTGAGTTCATGAATGACAACCTGAGCCCAAGCCTATAATTCAACTTATAAGAGTGCATCAGCTCTCCTAATATAGATTCAGAAATAAAATAAGTGGGTTTTTTTTTCTTTTTGGAACACCATACAAGCTTGAAAAGCGGATGATTATGTTCCATTCAGCAAATGCAACCATTAAAGATGCTGAGCATACTCTAATCCTCCAAAGAATGAACAATGAATTTTCCCTGGGCTGCAGGGCAGGAAAAAGAGGAGAAAAATAACAACACACCTAACACACCTAACAATGATTGCAGGTGGCAGGATTTGCTTAATTATGTTCTGAAATCATCCTAATGAGAAAGCCTGGAACCAATAATGCTATGCACATTTCTCTTCTGCCCCCACCTTGCCTGCTTCCCCCACCACCACCACACACACACATACAGACACACAAAGAGGGGAAGGCCAAAAGAGATGGATGAATTAGATATTAATAGCAAAATTAGGTGTTAAGTGTGCTACACTTTAAGCCATTTCCCATTCAGTTTGTATTCTTTATCAATAATCAAGCAAATTAACATTTTTCCAAAGTCTTAAAGAAAACCCAAGATCCAAGCATATACTAAATCTGAAATCCCTTCATAGATCGTTTTTTTTTTTCACCCCACGTTTGATATCAGAAGGTACAGGTAGTCTTCCACTTTAAATTATGGGGTTTTTTAATTGTCTTGGGCTAAATTATTTAATTTGGTTTTAAATTGTTTCTAACTTTTGTATTTATGTATTTTATTCTGTGCCTGTTCACCGCCCTGAGTCCTTCGGGAGTAGGGCGGTATATAAATTTAATAAAACAATAAAACATAAAACAACACTTACGACCACAAGTGAGCCCAACATTTATGTTGCTAAGTGAGAAATGTGTGGTGAGTTTTGCCCCATTTTATGACTTTTGTTGCCACATTTGTTAAACGAATCACTGCAGTTGTTTAAATTAGTTACACTAGTTGTTAAGTGAATCTGGCCTCCCCACTGACTTTGCTTGTCAGAAGGTCACAAAAGGGGATCCCATAACCCCAGGGACACAGCAACCGTCATAAATGTGAGTCGGTTGCCAAGCTACCGGACATAAATCACGTGACCATGGGGATGCTGCAATGGTTGTAAGTGTGAAAAATGGTCATAAGTCATTTTTTTCAGTGCTTTTGTAACTTCGAACAGTCTCTAAGTGAACTATTATGAGTCGAGGACTACTTGTGCTTGAAACTGCAATGTTCCCACATCAAACCTAAATGGTCTTTAGTTAAAGATAGATTTATTTATTTATTTAAATTTTTATACTGCCCTTCTCCCAAAGGACTCAGGGCGGTGTACAGCCATATTAAAACAAACATATACCCATAAATTTTAAAACAATTTAAAATATATTAAAATGTGGCCCTTATATTAAAAACTACAAACACCCAATTAAAATTCATTTTCTAAACCAGCCCGGCCTGTTGAAACAAAAGGGTCTTAAGGGCATGGCGAAAGGTACGTAGGTCGGGGGTCACCTATGCAGAACCTCCCAAATTTAACCCCAACATCTTCCATTTGTATGTTGCACATGCCCTTGTTTAAAGCACTAATGATCTAAGTGGATCATTTTGCATTATGTGGGTTTCTGGCTGCAAGGTAGCTTCCTGGGTTATATTTATATTTATATATTATATTTATTGAATTTATATCCCGCCCTTCTCCCCGAAGGGACTCAGGGCGGTGAACAGCCGAAAATTAAAATAACATACAATATAAAAGTTAAGACAACTAAAAATAAATTAAATTAATTGGCCTCCCAATTTAAAACCCCAAGCTATACAATTAAAAAACTAGCCCATAAAACCTATTCAGGACAGGCCGGCTTGCTGAAATAAAAATGTCTTCAGGGTCTTACGGAAAGTGTGGAGATCCGGGATCAGCCGTATTCCGGGAGGTAGCTCGTTCCAGAGGGCGGGTGCTCCCACAGAGAAGGCTCTCCCCCTGGGGGCCGCCAGCCGACATTGCTTGACTGACGGCACCCTGAGGAGGCCCTCTCTGTGAGAGCGTATTGGCCGGTGGGAGGTTATCGGTAGCAGAAGGCGGTCTTGTAAATATCCTGGCCCTAAGCCATGGATATGTTTAGAAGCTATCATGAGATTGAATTGTACAAAATCCTTTTGTAAGTAGGGATGCAGCTGAGGCTACAGTTTTGCAAAATCATCTAAGGCAGGGGTGTCAAACTTGCATCGTCACGTTGTCGTCACGTAATGTATCGTGACTTTTTCCTCCTTCGCTAAAAGGGGGTGGAGGTGGCTAGTACGTGACACATCTGGCCCATGGGCCTCGAGTTTAACACCCCTGAAGGGAAGGGTTAAAGGAAGCCTTTTAGCTGGTTAAGGGTAATTCCTTCCTCAGGGCATCTCTGAGAGATGGCTACCCTGCCACTGCTTATATACATTCCGTCAAGGGGAATTCAACTGTTCTCTAGCAAAAGCAAACTTCTAATGAGGTTGGGAAGGGATTGTTTTTAACATCCAATAGGAATCTGCTTCAGTTCAGTATTGGCCACTCTGGGATAAGGGAGAGCCTTCTTCTTATGTGGCCTCTTCTCAGGTATTATGAACCATGAGATTATATCATCGCAAATCTTCTCTTTTCAAGGCTAAACATTCCTAGATCTTTTCCATAGGATGTTTCTAAAATTCTGGTCAAGCTTATCTCTGACATTTTCCAATTTGTCATAAGACTCAGGATGGGATGTGCTGAAGACAAAATAAAGTAGAATTGTTACTTCCAAAGTTTTGAGATGATATGGCTGATTTTGGGAGCCTAAAATTGCATCTGAGTTTTTCAACTGCCACATCATACTGCTGACTCATACTCTATTTGTAATCAGTTATTATTCCAAGCTCTTCTTCACAAGTATCACTGCTAAACTCGTTATGTACCATTGCATTAAATTTGCTTCCTCTGTTTATAACTTTGTATTTATCTAACAGCATAACAGAGTTGGAAGGGACCTTGGAGGTCTTCTAGTCCAACCCTGAGCTCAAGCAGGAGACCTTACGCCCTTCCAGACAAGTGGTTGTCCAGTCTCTTCTTAAAAACTCCAGTGTTTTTGGAGTTTTTGAAGCTCCAGTGTTGGAGCGCCCACAGCTTCTGAAGGCATTCCACTAGTTAATTGTTCTCACTGTTAGGAAATTTCTCCTTGGTTCTAGGTTGCTTCTCTCCTTTATTAGTTTTCATCCATTGTTTCTTTTCCTGCCTCCAGGTGCTTTGAAGAATAGGTTGACCCCCCTCGTCTTTGTAGGAGCCCCTCAAATATTGGAATACTGCTGTCATGCCACCCCTAGTCCTTCTTTTCACTAGACTAGACAGACCCAATTCCTGCAACCTTTCTTCTTATGTTTTAGCCTCCAAACCCCTAATCATCTTTGTTGTACTGCACTTTTTCCAAAGTCTCAACATCTTTTTTATAATACAAATTCAAAGTGTGATCTTACTAACGATCTATAAAGCAGTACTAATACTTCATGTGACCTTGATTCTGTCTTTCTGTTAATGCATCCCAGGACTGTTAAATTTTAAATAAAATATTTAAAATTTTATATTTTGATTTTCAGTCCATTTCTCTAGCCTACCAGCATTATTTTAATTTTTTTCTAGGGTTTAGCTATCTTAACCCATTGTGTACCTTCTGAAAAGTTTGCAAGTATTCCTTCCATCTCTTTCTCATCTCAGGTGTTAATAGCTGATTTGTCAGAAAGGCAAGCTTCCAGGAAGGTCCTGGCACTTTGGATTTGGCTTAATCTAAAATGTCAACAATTTCCCAGTTGAAAATGTGGTTGACTTTGTCTGTTGATAAATCAACCCTCAAAAAACACAGAGATAAACCTTATCTTCATACTATTTAAAATATATAATCAAAAGTCATGGAAGGAGACAAACAACTCAGACACAATCTCCCCAGCAACCAACCTCCAGATAAACAGGAAACAGCACCAGATAAAGAAGAAACAATATCCTAATCAAGGAACCACCAATGAAGAGATTACACTCAACTAAGAATGGATGGATGAGCTAGTTTTATATATAAACAACCAGCAAACTCCATTCTCCTATGCACTGATGATATATCACTTTGCCTGGTTACAAAAAAATCTTCTAGAAACAACCAAATTGAAAGAACACCAAAGGCCAAAGATAATATATAAAGTCAGCTTTGAATGAATTTAAATATCTAAAATCAAATCAATGTCCTTCTAAAAGAATGAAGAAACTTGCTGTGGTTGGCCAAATTGTTATATATTATAAAGCCATATTTTGTTTCTTTGTTTCAGATCTAGATTATCTTCTTCAATGTGTGCCATTTTTCCCTCAAATGCAATTCCCCAGGTCCAATAGAACAGAACACATGTATCTCAGGGCTGAACCATGAAGTCCCTGGTGCTCTCTGAGCTTGGTTGTTTGTGTCCTCTGATGACATTTTCCCTGTTCTTCACTGTTGAAGGACAGAGCTATGTTTGTGCTGCATGGCTGATGAAATTATCTGGGGAGCCAGAAATCTCACTGGTAGAAGACTATGCCACACTGCTTTTAGATGTAGCACAATGCCATGTGGAACGACAACTTCCCTGCCACCATCACCACTAGTGTCATCTCAGCTTAAAGATGGAAAAGCAGTTCTTACGTTTACCTGGCTAACATACTGATTGGATGTCAAATATTATGGTATCTACTGGTATGTCTTTTTTTCTTACTTCTGCAATAACATGCTTTTTACTATAAGTGGCTTCACCTATTTTCATTATTGGGATTTTAGGGTCTCAACGAAAGCGAGAAGCCCTATCAAAAACAATAAATCAACAATTATATCCTCCCTGGTCTGAATATCACTGTGAATTGTTTTCATATGTACAACATCAAACCATACGGTTTTATTATAGGAGAATGTTTTTAGGTCAGCGCTAGAGGAAACAACTGGGTGGAGCATATGTGTTCAAAACAGCACATTATATTGATAAATCAGATAGCTGTATTATTTGTCAATAAGATTCTTACGCTGTGGAACTTTCTATTCACATTTACAAGGCTAGATTTGCTTTCTTCTATGTTCGATTGTTGTTTTCTAAAACTCAGGAGCATCCTTTTTAGTAGATTAGGAAGCTGATGGTTCTGTTGTACATCTTTGCCCTTGGCCAAAAAAGCCGACCAATGCTGTTTGGTGCTTTCCTAATATCTAAAGGTAGTGGGATTTTGATTAACATACTTTGTTAAACTAGGCAAAGTAGCTTTGGGTTTTGTGTACCCTGGATCTTGATTAGGACTTTTTCCATCTTCCCCCACTCAAATATTGTGTGAAATATGGGGGTTCCCCTGACTCATCTAGTGTGCCAATTGCACCCATTTCTGGGTTTGGAAATCCTGCTCATAGTCCCTCACCTGTACACCTTGTATTTGCATTTCTGCAACATGCTTTACATGGGTCTGCCATTGAAGACAATCTAGAAGCTGTAACTAGTCCAGAATACAGCAAAGTGGGTAGTAATTGAAGTCCCTCAATACACCCTTGTAATACCACTACTCTGTGACTTGCACTGGCTTCCCTGGGCTTCAGTGTGCAATTCAAGATGCTGGTAATTGCCAATAAAGCCCTATTTGGCACAGCATAAGGTTTCCTGCAGTACACCTTCAGTTATTTCAGCTTGTTCCACTAAGTTGCATAAGTGGATATGATCCAAGTTGATGCTCTTTGAGGCAAAGTCATCTCATTGAACCAGGAGACGTGCTTTCTTTTCCCCTTCCCTTTGGAATGAGCTCCTCCATCCAGATATGAATGGCTTGAACCCTATTAGCCTTTCAGAGAGGCACAAAGTCCAGCTCATCTCCCATTCATTCAACCAGGATGGTAATTCAGCTTGTCCTATTAGGAAAGGGAGGGTTTGTTATATCCAGTCTTATGTGTGTACTGTTGTGTTTGTTATACTGGTTTTATATTTGTTAGGTTCTGATTCTTTTTAACAGAAGAACAGAGTTGGAAGCAGTGGTGGGATTCAGCCAGTTTGCACCACTTTGGGAGAACCGGTTGTTAACTTTCTGAGCAGTTTGGTGAACTGGTTGTTGGAAGAAATTATTAGGGCAGAGAACCAGTTGTTAAATTACTTGAATCGCACCACTGGTTGGAAGGGACCTTGGAGGTCCTCTAATCCAACCAGTGGTGGGTTGCCCCCGGTTCGCACTAGTTCTATAGAACCGGTAGTAAAACCAGTGGGAGGCTCCACCCACCAACCCCGACATCATTAAAATGCTTCTGTGCATGCGCAGAAGAGCGCCGGTGGTCCCGCTGCGAACCAGTAGTAAAGGTAAGTAGAACCCACCCCTGAATCCAACCCACTGCTCAAGGATGAAGCCCTATACCATTTCAGACAAATGGTTGTCCAATCTCTTCTTAAAAACCTCCAGTGTTGGAGCGTTCACAATTTCGGGAGGCAAATCGTTTTCCTGGTTAATTGCTGGTTTTTATTAATATACAGGGTCCAGAGTTATAGGTAATAAATTAGGCAACTTTATGAATTCTTTCATGAATAAAAATAAAGTTCTGATCAGAAAACAAATTAAAACAAATTCTCACTCCCCTACATCCATCAGAATTGATTGATACTGCCATTCATTTCAGGGAGAATAACCTGCCTCCCTGACTACCATACAGCTTTAAGTTCCCAAAATGGGAATAGGTAAAATGAACAGGAAAGGAGTCTGCTCAAGAACTCAGACATCAGATAGAAGTGGGCTCCCTAATGCATATCTATTCTTTTGAACCCAATGTTTTGCTTCAACACCAATTTTAGAGCAGGCTAATAGATAAGGTTTAGAAGCAAGTCATAGGGCAAAGTAACTGAATATGAAAAACCAGTGGGTTTAGTTCTGAAAGTTAAATTGTATATTCCCATCATCCAAAAACATACGTACCGTAGTTCATGAAAGCTTAGGGTTTTTTAAAAAAAATAAATTGTGTTGAATAGGAAACGCTGCTGCCAATTTGCTTCTGAATTTTGGCTACCATAGATTCATCTGGATCTCCTTCTACATTAAGCTCAATATGCAGATCCTGTCCATTTTCCTCATCTTCTACATCAGGATTCCTCAACTTTGACAATTTCTACTCCCTTCAACTCCCATCAATGCACTGTCAACATGACACAGATGACAATTCTGGGAGTTGGTGTCAACACACTTAGAAATAGGATCCTTGGTGCTCTGTAAGCTTGGTTCTTTTCTTGCAGACATTTCATTACCAAAGTAGGTAACGATAGTACTTAGACTTATATACTGCTTCACAGTGCTTTACAGCCCTCTCTGAGCAGTTTACAGAGTCAACATATTGCTCCCAACAAACTGGGTCCTCATTTACCAACCTTGAAAGGATGGAAGGCTGAGTCAACCTTGAGCCAGTCAGGATTGAACTCCTGGCAGTGAGCAGAGTCAGCCTGCAGTAGTGCATTCTAACCACTGCACCACCACGGTAACATCATCAATGCCTAGAAGTTGCTACAGTTAAGAAACACTGTTCTGGACATTGAGGTCACCTCTCTTACTCATTTCCTCCCTTCTCTACTCTCTTTATTACTGCTCCACCAACACTTTCTAGGCAAATGGAGATACTTTCTGAGAAAACACTAGTTAATGGCACTATCTGCCATTTTGTTGTCTGTCTGGAGAGCCCACATTTTGAGATATAAGGATGGTGAAATATAATATGCCAATTTTCCAACCAATATTTTTTGTGTTATTAATTAAAGAATCACACCAAGCTAGATTTCCTGGATCTAACAAAACATTCTACTGCAACATAGTCACTGAATAGAGCTCCCTCATTCTCTCTTTTTTGGGAAGTCCACACACATTCAATTTCTCCCACTGTTTTTGTGAGTGAACAACACATGTAAAACAGAGTGTTCTGTTTCAAGATACTGCAAAAGAAGCTCTTTTTAAAAAAACAACAACCCCAAAACAATGAGTTTATATTAAAAACCTGCATTGAGGAAATGTACCTAAGAAAACAATGTATATTACAAAACATGAGGGAAAATGTGCCTTATAAAAGCTTGGGAAGTATTTATTACATACATTAAAGACAGATCTTTATGAGGTATAAATGGAAGCAGGTATTTTTAAATCAATTTTTTTTTAAATGAATTAAAAATACAAATGAAGGTAAAAATACCTTGATGTCAGTATCATATACAATCTGTATATTTATCTATTTGTTTCTAATCCTGGTGCTTGGAGACACTGAAACTCCCCAGGATGTGTGGGCTGTTAAAAACCTTTGGTCCTTTTCTTATATGATTTTTTTTTTTTTTGAGGTAGAAAAACATGATAAAAATGGGAAAGTTTGAATAATAGCTCTCCTTTCTTTTCTCAACCTTTCAAAAAACTTTCTGAGGTCTTCCCAGTATTCCATCATATTGTTTCAACCACTGTGCTTTAAATAAGCTACTTCTAGGGAACCGACAGGATTAATGTGACAATTTGCCTCAAAGGTAAAAGATTACAGAAGGTCATATTTCAGCCATCTGATTCTTGTGGCACTAATTTGGACTAGGAATTACAGGTGTGGCATGAAACTCTTCCAGCCGGGCAGCATTAGGTTTCCTCAAAAGGGCACTTCCAAGTCCTTCTTACCTGGTATCTACCGAATGCCATCTTCCTCACACTTTAATAGAAGGATTTTATCTTTTAAAGTGTTCCTTACCAGGTCTCTTAAGATAGATCACCTTTATTAATACTTTTCCCCAAGTAGAATTTAGCCATCATTTATTAACACCGTATGTCATTAAAATCATTCAGGAGATATCAACAATTTCAATTAACTGGAAAGAAAAAGCATGGACATTTAATTTTTTCCCCCTATATTTTTCTTTAGAGCTTTTGGAAGCATTAAAAAAGAAATAGAATGTATATAAAGAACATTAAAGTGTGTAATTTCAGAGTTGGGACAAGAATATGATGATAGGAAAGAACATAGCAAGATTATCAAGGAATCTTCCCCATGACTCATGGTTAGAATGCAGTATTGCAGGCTAATTCTGCTGACTGCCAGCAGTTTGATTCTCACTATCTCAAGGTTATCTCAACCTTCCTTCCTTCCAAGGTCGGTAAAGTGAGAATCCAGTTTGTTGGAGGCAATAGGCTGACTGCTTAGAGTGGGCTCTTTTTGCTTTTAAACTGCCACATATTTTAGCTGGGGAAGTTGGGAGGGGGTTGTTGTTGGAGCAGTAGAAAGTTAGTCATAACAACATTCCGTATTCAAGGACTTTTTCCTGCATCTGATAGAGACTGCCTGAAGATTGTATCCTCAGAGTGTGAAGAGTTGATTGGACAATGTGATGAACTTGTGGGTATGGGGCAGGACTATGAACTCTTAGCTGGATGGGGAAAACCTGGAAGCTTCAGAATGAGACTTTGTCGAAACGTTGCCAAGAAACCTCCAATTTTACGCAGGAGAAAACCCGAATAACCAAAGACCTACATAAAAACACCTGCGAAAACCTCAGAAAAACACACACACACACACACACACACACACACACACACACACACACATATATATATATATATATAATTTTTTTTCATTTCATTTTATTAAATTAGTATACCGCCCTACTCCTGAAGGACTCAGGGCGGTGAACAGGCACGAAATAAACACATAAATACAAAAGTTAAGACATGATTAAAACCCAATTAAATAATTTTTGCCTGAGACAATTTAAAACCCCCAATAATTTAAAACGAATTAAAATTTGAGTTTAAAAATTTAGAAGAAGGGGAAAAAATTAGGCCAGGCCGGCCTGCTGGAATAGGAGTGTCTTCAAAGCACGGTGGAAAGTGCGCAGATCCGGGATCCTCCGTATCTCCAGGGGGAGCTCGTTCCAGATAGTAGGTGCCCCCACAGAGAAGGCCCTCCCCCTAGGGGCTGCCAGTCGACATTGTTTGGCTGACGGCACCTGGAGGAGCCCCTCTCTATGAGAGCGTACCGGCCGGTGGGAGGCTGTTTGTGGTAGTAGGCGGTCCCGTAAGTAGCCGGGTCCTAAGCCATGGAGCGCTCTAAAGGTGGTAACCAAAACCTTGAAGTGCACCCGGAAGACCACCGGGAGCCAGTGCAGATCACGCAGGAGAGGTGTCACACGGGAGCGCCATGTTGCTCCCATAACCACCCGCGCAGCCGCACTCTGCGCCAGTTGGAGCCTCCGGGTGCTCCTCAAGGGGAGCCCCATGTAGAGAGTGTTACAATAGTCCAGGCGGGAGGTAACGAGGGCATGAGTGACTGTGTGTAGGGAGTCCCAATCCAGAAAGGGACGCAACTGGCAAATCAGGCGAACCTGATGAAAAATCCTCCCAGTCACGGCCATCAAGTGCTCTTCTAAAGACTGCCGTGAGTCCAGGAGGATGCCCAAGTTGTGAGCCCTCTCTGTGGGGGCCAGTGATTCGCCCCCAATAGTCAGTGATGGCGTCAACTGACTATATCGGGATATCGGAAACCACAGCCACTCGGTCTTGGATGGGTTGAGCCTGAGCCTGTTCCTCCCCATCCAGATCCGCACGGCCTCCAGACACCGAGACATCACTTCAAGGGCATCGTTGGGGTGGTCCGGGGTGGAGATGTACAGCTGGGTGTCATCAGCATACTGGTGGTACTTCACCCCGAAACCACGGATGATCTCACCCAGTGGCTTTACATAAATGTTGAACAAAAGGGGCGAGAGGACCGACCCTTGTGGCACCCCACATATGAGGGGCCTCGGGGTCGACCTCTGCCCCCCTGCCAACACAGACTGCAACTGGCCAGAGAGAAAGGACAACCACCGTAGTACAGTGCCTCCCACCCCTAACACTTCCAACCGGTGCAGCATGATACCATGGTCGATGGTATCAAAAGCCGCTGAGGAGCAGGACAGAGGAGCACCCTCTGTCCCGAGCCCTCCAGAGATCATCAACCAACGCAACCAATGCCGTTTCCATGCTGTACCCGGGTCTGAAACCCGACTGGAACAGATCCAGATATGTCGTCTCATCCAGGTGCTGGGGAAGCTGTTGCGCAACCACACTCTCGACAACCTTCACCACAAAATGAAGGTTGGAGACCGGACGATAATTTACCAACATTGCCGGGTCCAGGGAAGGCTTCTTGAGGAGAGGCCTCACCACCACTTCTTTCAAGGCGGCGGGGAAGTCACCCTCACCCAATGAAGCATTTATAATCCCCTGGAGCCAGCCTCGCGTCACCTCCCGGGAAGCCAGCACTAACCAGGAAGGACACGGGTCCAATAAACAAGTGGTCGCGTTCAGTCTGCCCAGAATCCTGTCCACATCCTCAGGGGTCACAGGATCAAACTCATCCCAGATATATATATTGTTCTTTTTATTCGTAGGTTTATATGTATAATACTTTTCTAGTCAGGGTTTTTTCCTACGTAGCTCAAGATGTTTGTATAGCCATAGTTGGGTGATATCTCAAATCACCACTTTCAGGCTTTATCAGACATTTTGTGTTGTCTGCTGTGAGACTTAAGCGAGACTGGGATAGTACTATTTCTGCCTTGTGGCTGGCCGATGAAGCCTCACAAACATCTTGAGCTACGTAGGAAAAAACCCTGACTAGAAAAGTATTATACATAAATATACATATACATATACATATACATATACATATACATATACATATACATATACATATACATATACATATACATATACATATACATATACATATACATATACATATATATATATATATATATATATATATATATATATATATATATATATATATGTAGGTCTTTGGTTATTCGGGTTTTCTCCCGTGTAAAATTGGAGGTTTCTTGGCAACGTTTCGACGAAGTCTCATTCATCATCTTCAGGCTGGTGTCTTCGGCTTCGTGCTTCTAGGAGCAATGTGTGTGATTGCAGCTGTTTCTTCCTTTTAACTGCCAGTGGGGGCGTGAACTGATTGGGTGGGAGCTTGGCTGTGTTCTGATTGGGTGGAGGTGTGTTCTGATTGGTTGGGGGTTTGGCTGTGCTCTGATTGGATGGGAGGTTGGCTGTGCTCTGATTGGCTGGGTGTGTGTTCTGTTTAGGTGGGGGCTTGGTTGTGCTCAGGTTAGTCTGAGTAGCAGGGGGATTTGAGCTGGTGAGCTGTGTTGCTGTTGTTTGGCTTCATGTAGATATATATCTAGATATATATCTACCCAATAATCTGCAAACATTGACTTTGACTACCTTGGCAACATCCCACACCAGGGGTAGTCTTCACTTACCTTCGTTACTGGTTCACAAATGTGATCACCCACCTCTGTGCATGCGCAGGGCCTTCTGTGCATGCCCAGAGCATCAAAAATGGGATGCGATGACATCATGATGAGTGGGCGGAGCCTCCCACAACCGCATCTACCGGTTCGCCCGAACCGGATAGAACCGGCTGAATACCACCACTGATCCACACCATTACAAATAAGGAAGGCTAAAGATTTAAAACAAAATGGAAGCTCAAGTAGCCACAGATGGGGTTACAGTCTTTAAGAAAGTAGGAGCCACCCCCAGATATGACATGTCCCCTTTGCCAACGTTTTACAAACCAGGTAGCGAGCCAGTGCAGCTCCTGGTTTTCATCAATCTGCCATCAGCTGCAAAGGAGAAGGTTGCAAGTGATAATAGCCCAGAGTGTAGGAGGAAATACAGGCATCCCTGTTATTATTCTTCACCAAATCCATGCATAGTAAGGTAATCTACCCAGCAAAGAAAAGAGAAGTCATATGGGGTTATGATCCAATGCTAATTAAAGGGGTAAATAATAGTGACAGTTATACTCTAAACAAAGAGGTGACAAATAGGGCATCATCAATGGGAAGAAATATGAAGTCCTGATTAATTAAACTGCACTTTGTAAAAGGTATGCATAATTATAAAATGCCAAGGACCGTGTTAATGTAGATATTTATTAGGGGGTGGAAATTATGTTGCATTGCTGCAACTAAATACAAATTAGATTAAATGTGGGTCTGAGCCTTGACAAATCAACATAGCTAATAAGTGGGGCATGGTTAGAAGACTCCAAAGCCTATGCTGCTTCAGATTTTGTCTCCTTGTTTAGGTGGGGTAGGGGGGTGGGGAATAGGAAACTACACAATTAAGTTTCCAGTGAATAAAGAGAGATTAAATCCTGTTAAAAGTCCTGATCTACAAAAAGTTGAATTGGCTGAAGAGAGCTGGATTTTCACAACTTAACTCCTGTCCACTGAGATGATCTTGAATTTAGGATACTATGCTATGTTGTTACATTTTATATTAAGTTCTGTTGTGTCCTTAAAACAGAATTGTTTTGCTTCCAGTGTCTGTCTGTCTGTCTGTCTGTCTGTCTGTCTGTCTGTCTGTCTGTCTGTCTGTCTCAACATTCTGGCAATTCTTTGATCGCTATTTTTTAGACACCCCGTTGCTGCTTTACAATCTTTGGGAATAAAGTACAGGTGCATATCCTTTCAGCAGTTGTTGCATTTTAAAGGATTACAGCCCCATGTTTAATTATCTGATTCTTAGTTTGTACTCATGGCTGCCTGATATATAAGTGCATCAAAGAGATCACTTTAAAATCACAAGGTTTTTGTAAGTTACTATGTGAAGAGTAAAGCTGTTGTGGAATTTAGTGATTGTCAATGGAGGAGAAATATTTGTAGCTCAGGGTTGAAATGAGGGGTCCTTGGTTTTCTCTGAGCTTGGTTGTTTCTTGCAGACATTTCATTACTCAAATTAGGTAACATCATCAGTACTAGAGACTCCCTACTAGGCCAGGGGTGCAATGCTCCCGGTTCGGACTGGATCGCCCGATCCGGTAGCGATAGCGGCAGATGGTTTGGAGAACCGGTAGCAAAAATCCCTGCCCCGCTGAGCCACGCGATCATCAGAGGTTTTTTTTTATTTTTAAAAGCATTCTTTCTACAACCTCTTTGGCTGAAAAAATGCTTTTAAAAGTAAAAAAACCAAGCCTCTGATGATCGCGCGGCTCAGCTGGGATCGTCAGAGGCTTTTAAAAGCGTTTTTTTCTGCAACCTCTTCAGCCGAAGAAGTTGTAGAAAAAAAATGCTTTTAAAAAACTCTGATGATCCCAGCTGAGTTGCCTGATCGTCAGAGGCTTTTAAAAGCATTTAAAGGCCAAAGAGGTTGCAGAAAAAAACACTTTTAAAAGTTAAAAAAAAAAAGTTGGCCACGCCCACCCAGTCACATTACCCCCACACCGAGCTATGCCCACAGAACTGGTAGTGACAAATTTTACATTTCACCACTGTACTAGACCCACTTTCTACTAGACCTCACTCCCTATTAAAACCCAAAAACTGATGATGATGATGTTATCTTGTTTGGGTAATGAAATATTTGCAAGAAAACAACCAAGTTCAGAGAGTCCCAAGGACCCCTCAATTAATTGGTGTAGCTTCAATTTGCAAAAAAAATCACACCTTCCCACAAAGTAGCCCAGAGAATGGCCTTGACTAAAGACAAACAGTTGCTTGTTTATTCTCATTTAAAGAAATGAGAGAAAGAAATACTTTGGCCACTTAATGAGAAGGAAGGACTCACTGGAGAAGAGTCTAATGCTGGGAATGATTGAGGGCAAAAGAAGAATAGGATGACAGAGAACAAGGTGGCTGGATGGAGTCACTGAAGCAGTAGGCATGAGCTTAAATGGACTCCAGAGGATGGTAGAGGACAGGAAGGCCTAGAGGAACGTTGTCCATGGGGTCACGATGGGTTGGACACGATTTTGCAACTAACAACAACAGAGAGAAATTATGTAAAAGCGGGTTAAAACTGTCCACAAAAAGTTGGTTGAAGCAGTGTGATCTACATCCTGCTTCTTTCTACATGTCTGCAATTTAATTGTGGTTATATTGTATATTTTGTAAGGTAACGAGCGTCGTAATTTTCAGCCAGGTATTAAATACATACATACAGCCTTTCGAACAGCACATAATTAAATTATAATATTTATTACCCCACAATGTAATAGTGTGCCTGAACTTGGACATCTCCAGAACCCCCGCTTGAGGCCATTTATAATAGTAGCTGTCAGCAAATCTTGTAGCAATGAGTTTCATAGATTAATTATATGTTGTATATTTAAAAAGCTCTTCCAATTTTTTTCCCCAAGTCTGGTTGAATGTGTTTCCAATTCACTTCTCTCAATGATCTTGATTTCTTATATTAAAACAAAGACAGCATTTCCTATTTAAATTTCTACTGTGGTGAAGATATCCAGTCCTTTACTCATTATGGCTCCTATTTTCTGCCCCCCTTCCCCCAGTGAAAATGATCTGTCCATGAACAAATTATTTGGGAAGCCTTCAAAGCCTTCTCTGAAATACATACATATTTGTATTTTCCTTATTAAAGTGGGTGAGGGAACTAGACTCGAATGACCATAGCTGGTCCATCCAGATACATTCCTTGATTCAACCTTAAGAGGAGCTTTCCACTCCTTTGTCTCTAAGTCCTGACAGATGATGTGGAGGGGAGGAATGGGGGGGGGGCAGTATAGTTGCTAGGTAACTACAAGAAATTCTCAGCTACCTTCAACTCATCTCATTCCAGGAAAAAAATAATAATGATTTCTTCATTTCAACTTTATTGCTCAGTACCAGAAGTACTAGCAACAACATTCTCATCATCATGTGCATTAAAAAGCAAAAACCCTCAGGGGCAAAACGACTCATCTCTTGAGGCCTTGAGGTGGCCCAGGGTCTAAACATTGTAAGCAAGCTACCAATTTATTATCCTTTGGGGCAATCTGATGCAAAAGAGGGCAGGACCTCTGCACCTCTAACAGCTGGATAGGAGAGGAAATTTAGGTCACAGTGCAGGAACCCTGTCTTCTTTCATATTCTCATGAGGAATAAACAAGATACAGATTTTGGATAAATATTTATTAAATGTGCCACCAGTTGATCTGCTCTGGATCCAACTAACTGAAATATAAGGATGACTATGTGAGACCTGCTATCACACAATATCTGGTTGTCTAAGCTCCCCTATTAGACCTGCAATGATCAGGAAGATCTCTCAGTGGCATCAAAGAGACTTTTTTGAACCTCCTTGGTACCATGTGTTAGTCAATATAAATCAGTGGTGGGATGCTGCTAGTTTAACAACTGATTCGGTGAGCACGTGCTTGCACACATTGCTAAAATGGAGCATTTAGAAGCTCAGCTGCTTACCTTCTAAGTCAGCAACGGTAAGTAGGACAGCGAGGTGGGGAATCAGCTGTGCCGCACGATTGAGATGAGCTACAAAGCAGGAAATAAAGGACAGGGTAGAGCGGGGGGTGGGTGGACAGGGACAACTGATATTTGGAACTACCGGTTCGCCCAAACTGGCTGAATACCACCTCTGAATATAATGCTGACAGCCCAGCTTACAGGAGCCCTCAGCTGCATACATAGGCCATCTCATTAGTCCGTCTGCTCAGTCCACAATGCAAAGATGTGCTGGGTATTTTCTTCTAAAGAACAAAATATGTTGAGACTTTGGAAAAAGTGTTGAGAAGAGCAACTAAGATGATTAAAGGCCTTGAGACTAAAACATATGAAGAACAGTTACAGGAACTGGGTATGACTAGTCTAGAGAAAAGAAGAAGTAGGGGTAACATGATTGCAGTATTCCAGTATTTGAGGGGCTGCCACAAAGAAGAAGGGGTCAACTTATTCTCCAAAGCACCAGAGGGCAGGACAAGAAACAATGGATGGAAACTACCATATTTTTCGGAGTATAAGATGCATCGGACTATAAGACGCACCTACCTTTTTTGATGAGGAAAAGAAGAAAAAGAAATCTCCCTCTGCCTCTGAGCAATTTTGTCTCGTTGCAACAAACAGCAAACAGACTGCTTTACTTTCATTTTCGTTTTCAGCATAGCTTGATTAGCACAAGAGAAAAAAAAAATCTGCTCCAGCAATTTACCTCTTTGCAGCAAGCAGCAGAGCCCTGCGCAAAACAGCTGAGAGCAAATCAGCTGAGAGTCAGGAGGCCGATCTAATCAACTTGTGCTAATTAGGCTGTGCTGAAGCTGAAAGGAGCTGTTTCTTCTTGCTGTTTGCTTGCAAGGAGGTAACTGCTGCGAGGCAGAGGCCAAGGGGTAGGGGCCAGTGGGTGGGAGCGGCTACATTCGGTGTATAAGACACACCTAAATTTTCACCCCCTTTTAGGGAGGAAAAAGGTGCGTCTTATACTCCGAAAAATACGGTAATCAAGGAAAGAAGCAACCTGGAGTTAAGGAGAAACTTACTAACAGTGAGAACAATTAACCTGTGAAACAGCTTGCCTCCAGAAGTTGTGGGTGCTTCATCACTGGAGGTTTTTAAGAAGAGACTGGACAGCCATCTATCTGAAATGGTATAGGGCAGTGATGGCTAACCTTTTTGCCATCGCATGCCGAAACCGGGGGACTGTGGGGGAGGTCGTGCGCACGCATGCCCACACCCATAATTCAATGCACCCCACCCCCCGCGCTCCCCCCACTTTTGGCACGCAATGGCATGGTGGGCCCAATAGGCCTGTTTTTTTTGCCCTCCCCAGGCTCCAGAAGCTTTCTTGGAGCCTGGGGAGGGCGAAAACGGCCTTCCCCAGCCCCCGGGAGGCTCTCCAGAGGCTGGAAACGGCCTATTTCCCAACTTCCGGTGGGCCCAGAAGGTCAGAAAATTAGCTGGCCGGCACGTGCATGTGCGCTGGAGCTGAGCTAGGGCAATGCTCACATGCCCACAGATATGGCTCCGCATGCCACCTGTGGCACACGTGCCATAGTTTCGCCATCATGGGTATAGGGTCACCTGATGAACTAGAAAATCTCCAAGGTCCTTTCCAGCTCTTTTCTATTCTATTCTAACCCTGAATATCCTAGTACAATGGCACCAAATTCTTCCTCCAACTCCATTGTTCAATAACTAGATATTTCAAACTGATGGAAACAGAGAATTCCTACTTCCTGATAAAACTGGCCTATACTTGCCACCATTTTTGAGTGTAGGCATTAGTTCCAGTCTGTGCATAAAAGTGCCATCTCAAAATGGAAAAAAAAAATTCACCTTATTACATTTTTAATCACAAGGCTTTTTATGTGTCTTGTGTATTTATCTCTTTTAATATTGTGTCTTACTATTATTAGCTGCTGCTTTAATTAATGAGTCCTGTAAAACTAAAGTTTGCCATGCTTTATTTATAAGTAGATCAGGTGGCTGATAATCATGTATGATCATACACTCCTCTTCCACTCACCTACCCTTGCTGCATAATGTCTTTATATAAAAGTTCCTTAATTGAATAATAAAGAAGATATGGCAAGGGATTGGGGGGGGGAAGCAGGGGAGAGAGGTTGAAAGAAGAGCTATAAATCTTCTTTCTGAATCTGATGCTGAATGCACTTCTCAGGAACTTTTAAATTGCTAAATCGCAGCAGGCATCTACCGTGGGAAGAGATTTCCCATATCCATTCCATATGTATATTTTAAAAAGGTTCTGATACTAATACGTTACAATGCGGCAGCTCAGTCTCAAGGTTTCATACCTATCTTCTATTAATAGCCAGGGCATGGCATCTAAAGCTCAGAACGTAACTCTACATTATTTGTTTGACCTATAAAGCCAGACTGAGTTGACACAACCAGCTTGATGCCACCACAGACCTTTGCACTCACTCACACACACACACACACAAGAACATTTGAGTCTGCTTGAAGTCACAAGCCAAATCACAAAAACGGGATCTCAATTCAATTATGCCAGGCATCAGTAAGCTATTCAGTATTCTTTCTGTTTCAGTGAAGAAGTAATCCTCCGTCAAAGTCATCATTTGAAGCCCCACCCTCCAGGATTGGTATTTGTTTGTTCTTCCATGCATCATAACAGGATTCCCATCTGGTCAAAGATCCCACAATGACTGAGACAATGCCATGCAATTACTGAGAGAAATAAGTTTTTGTTTATAAGATTAATTAACAAATAATCAGGGGAACGACTTGCTTCCAGAAGTTGTGGGTGATCCAATACTGGAGATTTTTAAGAAGAGATTGGACAACCATTTGTCCAAAATGATATAGAGCTTCCTTCTTGAGCACGGGATTGGATTAGAAGACTTCCAAAGTCCTTTCCAATTCTGTTATTCTGATTATGTTGTTTAGGGCCAATTAATACAACTTATAGAGATGGCAAGGGATCTGAATTCTACACATAAAAGATTTTTTTCTTTCTTGAGGAAAATGGATACTATATTACAGTATTAAACTAACACTTAAATGTACAGTAAGTGGTTTTATATCCTTGGAAGAAGAAGTTGGAAGTCATTCTTTGTATATCTTTTTGTTTTTCTTTCTTTATCTCTTTCCACATCTCTATTTTTGTCTCTCTCTTTCCTCTTTAGCTTTCTTCTTGATGTTAGTTTATGTTAGATTTTATGCATACTTTTGTAATATTTAATTTATTATGAAACAAAATGAATACTACCACATAAAATCCATTTGCTTAGAAAAACATGTTTAAGAGGATGAATTTAAAAAACCTAACCTGGCGTTCATGGACATTGTAACCCATAGATAGATAGATAGATACACACACACACACACACACACACACACACACACACACACACACACACACACACACATATATATATATATATATATATATATATATATATATATATATATATATATATATTCTTTTTTCATAGGCTTTTATGTGCATATTCTCTCTAGCCAGGTTTTACCTATGTAAACTTAGTTGTTCTTCAGCCCTAGGTTCTGTGAAATCTCATTCACAAGTTCTTGGGCTCTTTTTCTGCTGACAAACTGCAACTCTGTGTTGCTTCCTGGGAGACCCAGATAGCTATTTCTGCCTCTTAAGGCGTCCTCAGTGGGCCACACCCACTTCCCAATTAGAGAGAATATGCATATATATATATATATATATTACTTCTTCGTAGGGTTTATGTGTGTTTTTCTTCTAGCCAGGTTTTCCCTACGTAGCCAAGGTTTTTTTGTAGCTCCAGCTCAGTAGAATCTCATCTACTAAGCCCAGAACCGAGTAGATGAGATTCTACTGAGCTGGAGCTACAAAAAAACCTTGGCTATGTAGGGAAAACCTGGCTAGAAGAACACACACACACACACACACACACACACACACACACACACACACACATATATATATATATATATATATATATATATATATATATATATATATATATATATATATATATTTCACTTCTCATGCAAATTTGCTACAAAATGATTATTTTCACAAGGAGTAGTGAAAAAGTGGGTGAGAGGGAGTTATTGAACGGCACTGATGGAGGTACCTCATGTACTTCTTAACTAGTTTCATAATCCTGATGCCAATTGTCCAGTTAGGGCTGATAAGTGGGTAAGACGCTGAGATTGTTCATTGAAAGGTAGACAGTTGAGTGATTCAAATCCCTAGTGCTGCGTAATGAGGCATGGGTCTTTATCATGAACAGAGTTAGATTCACCAGATGAAAAATGTTCGCTTAAAATAATAAAACAAAAACAGCCTTAAGAGCAAGACTTGACAAGGGTGGGGGTCTAACTAAATAAAAGAAGAATTTTGTTTCAAACAATTGCTATGAAATTGTGTCAGGTTTTTTTCTTTTCCTTAAAAAAAATCAGTGTGCTGCTAAGTCAAGTCCAATGCTCTCATTTCTTTGAATAGATAAGGACATTGTGTTTTCTCAGTCTTGTATCCCATTTGTCAGGCAGGGCAAGAAGTTATTAATTTCACATATCATCTTTTAGTACGGTACATATTAAATTACATCACCTCCCCTCTTCCTTTACAGCTGATCAGTATTATACTGCTAGTATATACTGTTGCATGTTCTTCACATTTTTCCAATTGTTGGTCTTGTTCAAGGAACACTGTAAATCTTTTTCTACAACACTGATTATATGTATTAAAAAATTAAAATTAAAATGGGTGTTATATTTTATGTTTTTTTTTAAATATTTCTTTTCTTTATCTCTGGGGACATAGTTCAACTTCTTGGGTATTGGGAGATGGAAGGGTTAAAATCTCTAGAACCATGCCTCTGAGCCACAAGACAAGAAAACATTTCTCTTTTATTTTCATTTTTACCTTTTAATTGCCAGAATGATGGCATAGGATGCAAAATCCCTATAGCTGGGGATAGGGAGTGGATGCCAAGTGAGACATCACTGGAAAATAGGGAACTTGGCAATGGGAACTACTAGCCGCTAACACAAAGCTTTAGGTCAGGCCACACTCTAAAATTCAAAAAGGTTTCTGGAAAAAATGGTTTCAGACTTTGTGCTTAGACATTATAACTCAACCCACACTTATAGAGGATCGACTGAGAATTGATCACCCTGGAAAAGTTTTCTGTCATTAGCATGTTTGTGAAATATCAGAAAAAGAGTGAAATTCATAGCAAGAAAATCAGTAGCCCCCTGATCAAGCCACAGATAAATTTATGGCACATCTTATTTTTGTGACTGATGGCCAAAAGTCTGAAGTCAAAGTTGGAATAGCACTTGCATTAAATCAAACACAAAGAACATTATAGGACATGGATATCACCATAAATAAAGACAATTCTCCTGCTTTGGCTTAGTTTTGTATATACATTCCAGAAATTTTACAAAGGAGTCGACCTTGTTTTTCAACCAGAAAATGAGATTTCCACCCTCTATCAATAGATCCTATGTTTGAAAGAATTATATGGGCAATTACAAACGGAAGACAAGGAAGGAGGGAGGGAGGGAGGGAGGGAGGAGGAAAGGAAAGGAAAGGAAAGGAAAGGAAAGGAAAGGAAAGGAAAGGAAAGGAAAGGAAAGGAAAGGAAAGGAAGAAGTGAGGAAGGAAGCAGAGGGAGGGAGGGAGGGAGGGAGGGAGGGAAGGAAGGAAGGAAGGAAGGAAGGAAGGAAGGAAGGAAGGAAGGAAGGAAGGAAGGAAGGAAGGAAGGAATGAATTATAAAAGTGGTAGTATGTGCCTGAAAGTGAATAAGAGGGGTGTTTTATCTCTACTATATCTATGTGTATAGAGTACATATTTCATTTGTGTTTTGTTTAATTTGGTGCCTAATCATTCTAATCATGTGCCTGTGTTTTGTTGGTGTGCGTGAACATGTTTAAAGTTTTGCCTGCAGTTTACGGGGTTTTGCAGGGGGTTGATTTTTCTGCTTAGATTCTTTTACATGTGAGCAGCAATATGTAGTTTGAGGGATAACTCCTGCCTCAGTTTATTCTCCCATTTTTGGACCAGGATTGCTTGTCTTCACAGTAATTTTTGTAAAATGACTACTGGAGCAAAGCAGTTTTGGGTTTCTCTAATAATTTAGATTTTTCTTTTATTTCATCAGGGTGCCTTATATATCTAACCATATGCTCACAGTATCATCCACATTGTAAAGGTACCCACAACACATTCTCAAAACTCCAAATGTATCAAATATCCCTCAGCTATTTGAGCCTTTGGTTTAATTTTGCACTTCAAGACAAGGTAAATTTTGGCTGAGATGAAAAAAAAATATCACAAGATCTGGACTGGTTTAAAAAACCTAAGGCCCAAACAAAAGTACTTTTGGCTGAGTGGGCCAAGCAGGCCTCTTCTTTTCAGGCAATTTGTAAACATGTTTGCAAGAGTAAAGATTTCTTATTACGAAATTTTTGCTTTTTCAAATCCATTGTGGATTTGAAAAATCCATTGTGGATTGTATCATTCACAAATACACATCAGTCAACAACTGTTTCATACTTGCTTACAAAAAGAACCTTACATAGCTACCAAACAACCTTGTAAATTGTAAATTGGCTTTTTGACTCTTGTACAGAAGGGCTACCTTAAACTATTTTGGGGTGGGTGGGTGGAGGGATTATGGCCGTAATGGCGAACCTGTGGCACAGGTGCCAGAGGTGGCACGCAGCACCCTCTCTGTGAACATGCAAGCCATCGCTCCAGTTCAGCTCCGCCGTGCATGCTCACGCACCTCCTAACAGCCAGTTGGTCTTTGGGTCTCTGCTGTGCATGTGGGGGGGCACATGCGCAGGGAATGGGGGACATGTGGGGGACATGCATGCATGCATGGGTGGTGGGGTGCATGCAGGGGCTGCACACACATGTGCAGGGAGCTTGTGGGGGCCATGCATGCATGCACAGTGGTGCATGCAGGACCGTGTGCACATGTGCAGGGTGAACATGCATTGTGCATGCGCATTGCATTTTGTGGGTTCAGGTGCGCTCTTTGGGCACTCGGTCCAGAAAAGGTTAGCCATCACTGGACTATGGGCTGCTTTTGTCAAAATAGTAATTCCAGATAAGTGGAATAAAGCCAGATACTTCTTTCTTTTTATTTTTACTCTGTTTTAGAGTGGGGCTCCCCTCCCCATATCTATATTTTTGTTATGCCTACTTCAGACCCTGCATTTTAAATCTCACTTGGTTCTCAGACCAAATACTTAGCAGTCATGCCACCAAAACTTAATGGCATAATTATGGGAATTACAGCCCTCTCCCCCATCCCCAATACCAACCCCACCTTCTGGGTCTATATACTGCACCAGAGATGCAAGTTATCTACCTATAACATATGCCATTCTAGTTCAGAGAACAATTCCTGGAGAAAATCTTGCTCTCTAATCAATATATTCAAGAACCATGAGCAAAACAAATTCATATTCTGAACCAATTAATGAAGTACTGAGAGCCAAACCTTCATCAGCTTTATTACATCGTGTACAGTTACATCTGTCCCTTTTTTTTCCTCCAACATAAATGCAGTGGCTTCAGTTTAAATCAAGATAATAATAATAAACAGGGGTGAAATCCAGCAGGTTCTGACAGGTTCTGGAGAACTGGTAGTGGAAATTTTGAGCAGTTCAGAGAGCTGGTAGCGGAAATTTTGAATAGTTCGGAGAACTGGCAAATACCACCTCTGGCTGGCCCCAGAGTGGGGTGGGAATGGGGATTTTGTAGTATCCTTCCCCTGGAGTGGGGTAGAAATGGAGATTTTGCAGTATCCTTCCCCTGCCACACCCACCAAGCCACACCCACGGAACCGGTAGTAAACAAATTTGGATTTCACCACTGATAATAAGGCTTATGATCCCTTAGCTGTCCAGGCCCAAATCAGCTTCTCTATCGCTACAATTTTTATTCTATTCTACAATCCATTGAAATGAATGGGCACAGTACAGTGTGGGGAAAAGCCTAGAGGAAGGAACAAAGGAAGAAAGAATTCATACTTCATATCTCAGGATCCAAATCTATATTACATCCCCTGTGATTACTAGTAGACATTAGACATTTTAATATTTTTTTTACCATTCTAATGCTTTTCACTGCTTTTATTGTATTACAATTTCAATTGCAATATATGTTTTGAATTGTTAGCTACCTAGGGTCACTTGCCCACATGGATGGCTAAAGAAATCAAATAAAATAAAATAAATACGTAAAGAAAAGAACAGATGTACATATTTTCCCTTTCATTAGCTTGTTCCCAGTGTAGTATAGCTATGGCATTTTGATATTAAGACCCGGGGAGGAAAAAAACAGGTTCAGATTTCAACCCAGGCTAAAACTTACTGGTGATCTTGGGTTATCATAATCTCACAGAATTGGTACAAGGATAAAACAAATGGAGTAGAACCATTCTGAACTGTTTGAGGGAAAGGGAGAATATAGTCAGGGTGAGTTTGTCCTGTCTTTTAAGTATTCCATTACTGGCTTTTCCTTGGCTCAGTAGTTTTAAGCAATTTCATTCATTCAAAAGAGTAATCAAAAACACATTCATTCTTCCCCAGACACTAAGCATATTAATAACACATTGGTTTTTCTTCTTAAGCACGGCTACCAAATGAAAGCGATACAATATTTAAATATGAATTACTTCATATTTTTGAGAGAATTTTTTTTTTTAAAGAACCAATTTATTCATTTTTTTTAAGATAGTTGCCTATGGCAATTCTGGTATCCAGTCTCTCTAAGGAATGTGAACATTTCATGATGAAAACTCAGAAAAAAGGAAAGGTGCCAAACTGGAATCGAGAGATGGAGTGGACGCTAGGTCTATCCATGCCAAAAGTAAATTGCAAATAACAGAGTGAAGTGGGGTGTAAATAAAAAAAGGATAAGAAGGAAAAATGATTCCAAGTCCTTCCTTTTGTTTCAGCTAATTTACCTTAAAAAGTCTGATTAATATTCATGGCATAGAATTTGGAAGCTGAACTGCATTTTCTGGAGAACTCCCAATTTGAACTCCATCACTGGGATTATTTGCATACCACTACAGGAGGCTGGGAGAGTGAAGAGTACCTCACTGTGAATAATAGAGAAGTGGAACTTTGTCTCATCTGATCAAGCTGGTAGCCTGAAAATTGTCTCGATGGCACAGTGGTTAGAATGCAGTACTGCAGGCTACTTCTGCTGACTGCCGGCTGCCTGCAATTTGGCAGTTCAAATCTCACCAGGCTCAAGGTTGACTCAGCCTTCCATCCTTCCGAGGTGGGTAAAATGAGGACCCAGTTTATTGGGGGCAATAGGCTGACTCTGTAAACCGCTTAGAGAGGGCTGTAAAGCACTGTGAAGCGGTATATAAGTCTAAGTGCTATTGCTATTTCCATTCCAGTGGAGGATTGAAAAAGAGCTCACCATGAGCACCCAGAGGAGTGGGACTTTGTCTCATTGTTCAAGGTAGGCATCTGGCAATTACCTTGCTCTGAGTGTTTGCACTGCAGTGAAGGATTTTGGGAGAAAAGGAGCTCACTATGAGCAATGGAGAAGAGGGACTTCATCTTATTGGCTAAAGCTAGTGGTCCAGGGGTGGGTTCTACTTACCTTTACTACTGGTTCGCAATGGGAGCGCGCTTCTGCACATGTGCAGATCATCAATTATGACGTCCTGGCGGGTGGGCTGAGCCTCCCACCACTTTTACTACTGGTTCACAAGAACCGGAAAGAACCGGGAGCAACCCCACTGTAGTGGTCCTTATAGCTAACAATCTAAATGAGGAAGTCTAGCAGGTAATATTTATTTGGATTCATATCACCTGTAAGCCCATACCTGTACCTAGCATAAACTGATCAGATAGCGCAGATCAGTGGTGGGTTGGCCACGGTTCGGACCGGTTCTATAGAACCAGTAGTAAAACCAGCGGGAGGCTCCGCCCACTGACCCTCACATCATCAGAAGTGATCTGTGCATGTGCAGAAGCTTCTGTGCATGCGCGAGCGAAGCAAGTGCTCGTGCGTGATCCCATTGTGAACCGGTAGTAAAGGTAAGTAGAACCCACCCCTGGCGCAGACTCATCCATGAAAATGAGGAATTTATGGAAAAGGTAGAAGTCTATCTAGGACCAAACCCAAAGCAAAAGCCTCAAGATAATGACTATGACAATAAGCAAGGAAGTGATGAGAAGGAAGGGGCGCTTGGGTGTAAAACAAGAGATAGAGCAAGCAAATGCAAGGTCACCAATAAAGGGTTTGGATGCCTGCACACTCATGTGCTTTGTATGGAAAACAGGAAGAACCCAAGATTGGAATATATTAGTAGAAGGATATAATTTGCTCAAAAGAAGCAGATCCAACAAAAGAGTAGGACTTGCATTGTATGTACAGAATTACTACACCTCTACAGAAATAAGGTTACCAAGGATGAACGCCTTCTTGAAAGTATTTGGGTGAATATTAGGGCAAAAATGACATTGCTATAGGTATGTGCGACAGGTCACCCAATCAAGCAGAGGAAATAGATGGACTTTTTGTAAATCAGCTCGCTGAAGTGTGCCGGAAACATTCCACTGTAATAATGGGGGAACTTTAAGTGACCTAACATTAACTAGGAAATAAACTCTGCAGCATGTGAGAGGTCAAACAGGTTCCTGACATGCATAGCTGACAACTTTACCATCCAGAAGGTACAGCAGAAATTAGAGGGTTAGTTTTACTGGGGTTGATACTTACTAATAGGGATAAAGTGCTTGAGGGAGTGAAAGTTCTAGGAACTTAGAGAAAGTGACCTTGTCATACATGGATTAACCATCACGCAGGCAAGGATAACTGAAAAAGTCAGACCAGTGTTCTAGATTTTAAGAGAGTCACTTCAACAAACCACGAGAAAGAATAAGAAAGATTCCATGAATGAGAATTGTAGCAGGAAAAGCAGTTCAAAACAACATACACACACCCCAACCAGAAATATTAGAATTTTTTTTTTTTAAAAAAAAAAGCTATATAAAAGGAAAACAGCAAAGTAGGCTAGTTTGGGAATATCTGCAATGTAAAAAGGGATACAAAATTTCAAACATTCAAAAATTCAATGTTTCTCCTCCCAAAATATATATTTTATAGATAGAGTTAATATATGAAGAATTGCACTGTGGACGCAGCTAAAAACATGAAGCCCAAATATGACAAGCAATATTAATTAAAGGATTTTTCAAGACTTTGTTGCTTTTTTTCCATTCCTATTTTTCTATTTTTTTCCAATACCATTTTTTAATTTGCTACAGTAAACCTGTCAACTCAGATGAAAATGAATTAATTTCTTGGGTTGCATCTTTTTATACATCCTGAGGAAAATGGATAAGAAAGCTATACCAGCATTAATCAGTATAGACGGTTATGTGATTTTCTAATTTCCTCAAAAATGTTTAGCCAAAATAGGTAACTAAAATGGGTGTTGTCAGGAGATATAATAATATGCGCTAATTTAATTACAATCAATCTGACACACTCTGAGAAGACTCTGATTAATTAGAAGCTGTACCATTTATGCATCTATTTTAAGGAGGTGGAGTACCAACTCTGCTCTCCTTTTATAATTCTTAATGAATGGTCAAAATAAATTTGGAAATTATTGTTTATACTATAAAGAATTGCAACCTGATTCCTTATTTCATCATCTAATTCCTAAAAGATTTTTCAAGACAGCCATTCAAATCATTGCTAAAAAAAAAATAGCAAAAAAAATTGTCTATTTTTATACAAGCCTGGAGTACTATGATGAATGCATTTTTGCATTTACTTTTGTTCATAGTTTATCCACAGCACAGTGCAATTTTATGCACATCTCCCTCCAGTATATATGCATTTTAAATGCATTTAGTTCATTCATGGGTACACACATTTTGGACATCATTTTTGAGTTGTGAATTACACAGCCAAATTTTCAGAGAAGTGCACATTTCATCAGATACCTATTGTTTGGATTTTTCCTTAAATTCAGGATACAAATGGGGTTATTTGTACAAAATCTTCAATGATGAATTTCTCATCCATCTTTACTTCTTACCTCTTATCTGGTAGAAGGGGAATAAAGCAAAAGTCCCCTGTGCATGTGTCCTGCCCTCTAGAAGAGGCAGATGTATCTGTTTTCCCAGGTATATTGTGCACGTGAATCCTAAGTACAGTGCTAAGATGCAAGTTGGCCTTCTCTTCTCCTCTTCCCCTCTCTTCATCTTCCTCTTCCCTTCCCCTTCCCTTCCCTTCCCTTCTTCTTTCTCTTTGTGTTTTCCAGTCCATGTTGACTCCTGATGCGTGCCCGAACAAAACATCCCTGTAGTTTTCTTGGGGAAATATCAAAAGTGGTTTCCCATTGCCACTTTCCTAGGGTTGTGAGTGATTAGCCCAAAATCCCCCAACTGGCTTTGTGTCTAAGCTAAGACTAGAACTCACAGTCTCCTGGTTTCTAGCCTGGTGCGTTAACCACTATACCAAACTGACTTCTGAGGCATTCACCCGAGAGTTAGAGCTTCCATATTTATCACTGAGTCTCAGTCCTTTATAAGGATCTCTCTCAGGTTCAGTCCAAGAAGCCAACCAGCCATTGATGTTCATATCTTTTTTCCTCACAGGGTGTTAGTGCTTATTGTAAGCTTCGTTAGCTTCCATTGATTGAGTTCCGTCTATGACATACCTAGAACTATTCTCACAGTCTATGGACTAAGCAGTTCTTAGAACTCCTACCTAGGACAAAGCAGGCAGTCTGCATAAATAGACACTTTATGAGCTAGTGGTGGGTTTCAAAAAATTTTACTGGGTTCTGTGGGTGTGGCTTGGTGGGCGTGGCATGGCTTGGTGGGCGTGGCATGGGAAGGATACTGTAAAATCTCCATTCCCACCCCACTCCAGGGGAAGGATATTGTAAAATCTCCATTCCCTCCCCACTCCAGGGGAAAGTTACTGTAAAATCCCCATTTCCTCCTGATCATCTGGGACTCAGGAAGCAGAAAACAGATGAAGGCGGGGCCAGTCAGAGGTGGTATTTACCGGTTCTTCAAACTACTCAAAATTTCCACTACCGGTTCTCCAGAACCTGCTGAAACCCATCTCTGGTATGAGCTTCCAAAGTGCATGGCAGTGTGAAAAGATGCATGCACAGGGAAGCATCATGTAAGGGAGCCTCTCAACTCTTGTTAGAAAGCCGAGTTTTATGAACTTGTGAAATATAAGATACTGAACAGTTATGATTATATAACATGACCCACATCAGAAGCAACTTCAAACATACCAGAATATACTAAGAACTGCAGTGTACTTCTATGCAGGACTATATGGTAGTAAGTCTTACTGAATTCCAAGAAGTAAATGTATAATCTTTTTTCATAATGAACAAATTCAATTAATCCATCTTTTGCACGTTGTGTTAAATTAGACAAAAAATACTTCTTTCTAGTGGAGGATTGACATCATGGAAATTTTATCTCCTGCATCACCAAAATGTGCCTCTCTCTCTCTCTCTCTCTCTCTCTCTCTCTCTCTCTCTCTCTCTCTCTCTCTGTGTGTGTGTGTGTGTGTGTGTGTGTGTGTGTACACAAAATACAAAGTACTGACAAAACACCTAAATTACACTAGCAATATAATTAAATGAAACAATCCAACTTGAAAACAAAACAAAACCATCTAATTTTTGCTAGATCACTTAAGTAAACCTTTTCTTTTATTTATTTATTTATTTATTTATTTATTTATTTATTTATTTATTTATTTATTTATTTATTTAGTCGCATTTCTATGCCGCCCAATTCCCAAGGGACTCTTTTCCCATGAGTGTCGTTTTGAAACTCTGGAAAAGATTGAATGACAACCGTTAACAAGTCTCTGGCCTAGCAGTCTTTGACACAGTTTTCATAATATTTTCTCTTGAATTACAGTGACTGGCAAAAGGTGAAAGCATTCTGACATTCACCCTTCTGTTTGGCTCATAGAACAGTTGCTGCTGAGCTTGCCTTGCCATCGCTGTGCCAAAGGGCTAGCAGCAGATGGAACAATCTCTGCAATTTGGTATCAAGGCTTTGGGTTATCTAGCAAGGCTTGGCACATTTTCTACTTTTAGGGAATTCTTTCCCCTGAGAGCCTTGGAGTTCTGCTTTCTTTGGGTGCCTTAGTTGGAACACTGATAGCTGCATTTTATTTGGGGGTATTTCAAGTATTGCAGGGGGCATGCCACTTCAGGATGCAGGAGATACGCACGATACCAGACCTCCAGACTTTTCGTCGGGCCCTGAAAACACATCTATTTTATCTAGCCGGGCTGGCTTGACCCCATCCTTGCGGTTTTAAATTTGTAATTGGTTTTAACTGGGTTATTTTAAATTGATGGCCAAAATTATTTAATGTTTTTAAACTGCTTTTAAATTTTATATGTTGTGTTTTACCGTGGCTGTTCACCGCCCTGAGTCCTGTTGGAGAAGGGCGGTATACAAATTAAATAAATAATAATAAATAATAATAATAATTTATCTTGTTGGCTTTTGGGATGTTTGGTGTGCTATTTTCATGCAAAATAAATGTGGACTTTATGGTTTTTCTTTGAAGATGTTCCGCTTCTCATCCAAGAAGCTTCTTCAGCTCAGAGCTGAAGTGGATGAGATTCTTGGATGAGAAGTGGAAGGTCTTCAAAGAAAGTCCAGTTGCCTCTTGAAAAATCACCTTTGGGACAACCATGACCTGGATGACTGAGAAGCTCCATAGCCATAAATGTGTTAGATATACCAAAGGCACCTATTTGGAGGCTTAAACCATTTTAAACAAGCAAAAATAATATACCATTTGCTGATGAACTGTAAGGTGTTCTTCAACTGCAAAATATAGGCAGGGGCTATGAGGCCAAAAGTTACCATCTCTGCTCTAGAAGAACCGAATCATTATCACTGCTTTCTAGCTAAGCAAACCAGAGAAGGATACACTATCTTTCCAGAAAAGATCTGAGAAAATGCCAGTATTACTGAAAGAACCTTCACTGAGCACACTTCACCCTATCATCTATGGGGTGAATTTTAGAAAATAGTCATTTTTAAACATCACAGAAGTTGGAATGCTCCTCCAATTTCTTTCAACTCTATTCTGTTCTATCTATGCCAACTCGGGCATGCCTTGTCCAAAGTCTCATGGGCTTCATGATATTTCAAAGCATCTGATGTTCATTATGTCAGTAATTCTCGCAACAACCTTGTAAGGGGCAACTGTATAATAACATTTTATTGCAGATAGGGCAATAAAGTTGGGTGAGAAAGAATGCAAGTCACGATTCAACCCTCCTGCATACCTTGTAATTCCGTTCCCATTTTTATTTACTGAATTGGAAATGAGTGTCTGCATGGATCTGAAACTATCCTATTTTAATACACCCTATGCCAAATAGTTAGGGATGCGGTGGTTAAGATGCTGAGCTTGTCGATCAGAAGGTTGGCAGTTCAGCGGTTCGAATCCCTAGCGCGACATAATGGACTGAGCTCCCATTACTTGCCCCAGCTTCTGCCAACCTAGCAGTTCGAAAGCATGTAAAAAATGCAAGTAGAAAAATAGGGACCACTGTTGGTGGGAAAGTAACAGCACTCCGTGCACTTTCGGCATTTAGTCATGCCGGCCACATGACCATGGAGATGTCTTCAGACAGTGCTGGCTCTTTGGCTTAGAAACAGAGATGAGCACTGCCCCTAGAGACAGAAACGACTAGCACGACATGTGTGGGGGAATCTTTACCTTTATCTTATGCCAAATAGTTTATATCTTCATGCCTCTAGTCAGAATAAAAATAGTATCTCTTCTAGAGTTAGGGATTTTACAAAAATTCTTTGGACTTCTTCCTTTCCCTCAGTCCTTCCTCTCTCTCTAGCACCAAACTACACAGGAAGGCCAGTTTCATGCCCTGATTGGGGCTGAGGATGGCAGAATCAAATCTCTTCAGATGTACAGGCTATTTAAAGTTGGAATGCTACACAGACAATTTTCCTAAACAATGCAGCGTTGATGAAGTTTATGGAAGAAGCTCAAACGGCTGGACTCATGCCAAAGACTAAGCTATCACATCAAATCTACCAACCCAGATAGCTAAGTTTGTATCCGGTGAAAGGTCTGACATGCCACTTTAAAACGTAAAAAATTAGTTGTATCCCTTGATGGTAAGTTCATCAATAAAGCAGACATACTGCAATGCCATGCCATGTGGTCAGTGAAACGTGGTGTTGGGGTTGCAGTCTGTTAACCTGTAGTAATAGGGGGACAGCGTAAGTATAGAAGCCACTCTACACTTGGTAGAGTGATGGGTGGCATATAAATATCATAAACAAACCTGTCAACTCTTCTTGGTAGACAAGAAACAGAGGAAAAGAAGACCAGAACTATTCTTTAGTGAGAAAAGCTATAATAAACTAATATTCCTAGTCTATCTTCCCAATTCCTCCAGGAAATTGGATGGATAGTAGTAATATTTCTTTAGAACAGTCTTCCCATTTCTCTGGACCTAACACTAGAGCCAGTTCAATCTAGTGGTTAAGGCACCAGGCTGAAAAGCAGGAGACCATGAGTTCTAGCCCCACCTTAGCCATGAAAGCTTACTTGGGCCAGTCCTCTCTTTCTCAGCCCAATTTATCTCACAGGGTAAGAAAGCAATAAGCCAGAAAACTATTGCCCCATTGCTCTGTTAAATGTCTGTTATAAACTACTTGAAAGGTTGATACTTAACAGAATCGGACAGAAAATTAACGAACAAATACCGGTTGAACAGGCTGGGTTTAGATCTTATCGGAGCTGTGCCGATCAGGTCCTTAGTCTTACAAGCCATGTTGAAAGCAGCTATCAGAATAAATTGAAAATATCTGTTGTATTTATGGATCTCACAGCAGCATACGATACAGTATGGAGTATTAAGCAAATTCCTCCACGCTGTCCCCTGTAGGACTATGGGCCGCCTAATAAATAACATGCTTTCAGCAAGGACCTTTCAAGTCATCATGGGTGACAAAATCAGCAAGCAAAGACACCTGAATAACGGACTCCCTCAGGGCTCCGTGCTGGCCCCCTCTCTATTTATTTATTTATTTATTTATTTATATGCTGCCCTATCTCCAAAGACTCAGGGCGGCTCACAACAATAAAACAATCAGTTAAAATTATAAAATACATAATGTACGTATATAAGTTATGTTAAAACCCCCAAACTCTAAAAACCCTCTCAGTTTTTAACTTATATATTTCCGATATGCCACCCACTCTATCAACAAAGTTCTCTTATGCTGATGACCTGGCATTAGCATATAGCCACAAGGATATTGAAGCTACAGAAGGTGTACTTACAGCCGACCTTACAACGTTGAGTACATACTTCCACCAATGGAGGTTAATCCCAAGCGTAAGTAAAACAGTTGTTATGTTTTCACCTTAACAACAAATTGGCAAAAAGAGAACTCAATGTATACCTAAACAACAAACTGCTCCCATATGAGGCAATACCAAAATACCTGGGGGTCACCTTAGACAGGACTCTGTCTTTTAAAAAACATATTCAGAATATGGCTGCCAAGGTTAACAGCAGAAATAACATTCTACAAAAACTACGCGGAACAACTTGGGGAGCTTCAGCCCCAACTCTTCGATGTGCAGCCCTCGGGCTTTGCTACTCTGCAGTGGAATACTGCGCATCTGTATGGATAAACAGCTCACATACAGGACTTATTGATGTTCAACTCAACCATACGATGAGGCTAATTACTGGGTGCATAAAATCTACACCTTGTTACTGGTTACCAGTTCTTAGTCACATACTTCCCCCGCACTTACGACGACAAGAAGCTCTCATTCGGGAGTATAGTAAGATCCTGTTAAATTCCTCTCTACCCATTCATGGCTACATTCCTGATCTCTTAAGATGCCGATTAAAATCAAGAAACCCACCACTCTTGACAGCGCTTAAGCTGCTGGCTGATCATCAGAACACCATACAAAAGTGGATGGAAGCGTGGAGTAGCTATTCCCCCCCAAGATATTTCTGAGGATATTAATCCTAATAGTATACCTCCAGGATTTAATCTACCCTGACACATATGGGTGACATACAATAGAATTAGAACGACTCATGGGGTGTGTGCCGACTCCTTGTATAAATGGGGAAAGACACCTTCAGCACAATGCGATTGCGGGGCCCCCCGACAGACTATCCAACATATAGTGAGGGAATGCTCTAACAGAAGGTATCCAGGAGATTGTAGGGACTTCCTCTGCATAACAACGACAGCTACTGACTGGATCTCCAAACTCGACATTAAACTCTGAAATGTTATTTCTGTTTTCCTCTTAGGTTTTCTTACTGCTCTTTTTCTAATTGTTTTAATTGTTTTAACCTGTAAAAATGAAGTGTTTTAATATTGTATGTGACCAGCCATACACTAAATAAATAAATAAATAACCTCACAGGGTTGTTGTGGTGGGGAATATAGGAGGAGGAGGGTATGTTGGATATGTTCACCGCCTCGAGCTATTCGTAAAAATAATAAAGGCAGGATACCAAGAAACAAACAAACAAATAAATAAATGCTGTACATGTTTCTCCTGGGCTTGCTGTTTCTCTAAAAGCCTCTGAATGCTTTCTCCAAGAAAGAAGATGGAGGAAACAGAAGATGAGAAAACAAAGAAACAAGGTTGAGCAGTGGGTTGAACTAGAAGATCTCTAAGGTCCAGCAACCTGTTAGGAGAAACTTCCTAACAGTGAGGACTATTAACCAGTGGAACAGCTGGTCTTCAGAAATTGTGGGTGCTTCATCACTGGAGGTTTTTAAGAAGAGACCGGCAGTCACTTGTTTGAAATGGCATAGGATCTCCTACTTGAGCACGGGGCTTTGCTAGAAGACTGTCAAGGTCCCTACCAGCTCTATTCTGATTGATTATAGGTCCCTCCTAACCGTATTATTCTATGTTCTATATCGTTAAGTACTTTAGAGGAAGGTCATATCCAGGGCTTTCTACAAGATTCCACAGTTTCTGCATTCCACTTCAGGGCCACAGACTACCATGCTGGCTCAGTACAGAGCACTCCACTCCACTAAGCTCACTAGCATAACTTGCCTACCTCCAACAATGCTTAAAATCCAAATGCTCCAGCTATGCTGTCTCCAGTATTTCCCCAAATCAGAGAAAACAACAGCTTGCGGAGGAAGTAAATGTTAGAGAGGAAAGGAGAATTCGGCTGTTCTGTACACCCTCCCCCCTGCACTTTTTATAACCTCAGTTTGCATATGAACTGATACACCTCAGGATGCAAGCTGAAAGCAGACAGCTACAGTATATTTAGCTACGTGTTACCTTTCTCTGCCATTGCCGCTACACATATATGCCTTATTTGCTACCAGATGTCAGAGCACGGGGGGGGGGGGGGAAGAAAAAAGGAGAAGCAATGATAACAACTTTCTAATTTGGGGAAGAAAAATGGAACTGCACTTCATGTTCTGTTAAACGCCTTGTGCTAACATACGTTGCAACATATTTTTGATTCACTCTGTCACTATAACAGCCGCTGCCTTGTGCATTTAAGCAGACATGGTATGATTTCATTTCACTCCAGTAAGTGCAATATTGTTCTCTCTCTCTTCCTCCCTCTCCCTCTCTCTCTCCCTCTCTCTCTCTCTTGGTATTGTCTTAACATAACAATCTGGACATGTCTGGAACTGATTTAGGGAAAGCAAAAGCAGAAGGAAGATGTTGCATGTTCTGTCGGTCCCAAAGTTACCAAGAGGTCATATTTTAGTCCCCTTCCACTCCATAAAAGCTGAGAATATCTACTTTTTTCCTAAAGTGAGAAAGTATATAAACACATGAGGGGCAAAAAAAAAAAAAAAAACCCCAAGGAAAAGAAAAACAACATAGCTCAAAACCAAAACCAAAACAGACCAGTGATATTAAAAAGAGATTTATTTGATAATGTAACCAATTTAGCAAGCAAAGGGCTTATCACTTTGGTTGGAAAAACCTAGCTGCCCGTGTGTGCAGAGAGCAGAAGCTGGCACTAGACCTGGACAGACACGAGACAATGCAACACAAGGTGAGGCCAGGCGAGACTGGCGGAGGAGCTAGTCAGCTGGTGCAAACTACTTTTCCCCCCTGTGGTGGTATATTCAGCCGGTTTAGACCGGTTCGGGCAAACCGGTAGCGGAGATAACGGTGGGCCTGCCCACCTGCCCTGGGGTTATGCTGTCCTATTTAGCCATGTTTTCGAGGCTGAGCGCATGTGCAGAAAGTGCGCGTGTGAGCAAAGCGCATGCACGGAAGGCTGGGCACATGCACAGAAGGTGTGCATGCATGGTGAACCGGAGGTAAAAATATGTGAAACCCACCTCTGCCCGTGATGGTACCAAGGATAGGACGCAAGCACCAAACAGAATGAACTACCCATTTAGGCTGTCAGGACTGCATTGTGTCTAGCATTTGTAGATTTTCTGACACTGTGTGCCATATGCTAAATAAATAAAGAGGGCTTATTTTTAAAGTTAGCACATAGAGCAGCATTAGCCAAAGTCAGATTGTACGATGGCAATGAGGTATAATAGTTACTTATGTTTTCCACGGGTTGCATCTGATTCTGGGGCCTTATGGTTCTCTTGCCCCCGAAGAGCATTTTTTTTCCCTTTGTCACTGAGTAAATTCTGTGTAGTGTTGTGGCCAAAACCTGGCTCACCTAAAGCAATGCAATCACTTGATAGCTGTAAATGTAGTCAGCATGCAAACAACATCAATAATCTCTGAGCAAATGGCTTGCTGAACAACCATGAACAAAATCAGAACCAGAACTTGTATGCTTTTGGCATTCTAGAGTTCAAAGGCAAGACAGAAAAACAGACCCAGAGCAAATTACAACACAATGGTGGAATGTTGTAAGATAAATTCATCTGGATGATCTTCCCGTTATTACTCCCATTTCTCCTAGGTCAGCAAGGCCTATCTTATCTAACTATCGTTGAGATAGGGCCATATATGAACTGTTAGATATTGACAAATGGAAGGTTCCAGCAAGATCCACTGATCGAGCGGGAAAATACAGAGAGCTGATTGGCTGAGCTCACTGACAGCCCTCTATATAAATGAGAGCTGTCAGAGAGCTCGCTGCTGGATTGTATATAGTTGACTGAATAAAGAGCTGTTGTTGAAGCCTGCCTCCAGTCTATTCCTTTACCCAACTTAATATGAACAGTGTAGTTTACCAGCCACGATCTGTTACTATTCAGGATTACTTGAGCTTCCTGTGAATGTTTTCTTATAAGAGTTCTTTAAGTAGTTCACATGTATGAAAGGAATCTCATAGGTTTGGTGGTCGATGCAGCTCGCAAGTGGTGGTACCTTTTACCACTACATTAGCAGTGACATGTCAGACATATCTTTAATCAGAGATACAACATTTGTTGTTTTCTACCTCAAAAGAACATGTGTTGAGATACCCCTGATATCTCTGTTAAGAGCTACATTTTCACAGCAGGGCTTTGGCACAAACAATGTTATATTTTTCTCTATGGTATGCTTGCATTGCTTGTCAGTAGTCAATAAAGGTAGCTAGGTAACAGTAACCGAGTTGGAAGAAACCTTGGAGGTCATCTAGTCCAACCCCCTGCTGGCGCAGGAGACCTGGGATTCGAACCGCCAAACTGCCGACCTTTCTGATTGACAAGCTCAGTGTTTTAGCCACTGAGCCATCTCGATGTATGACCACAATTGAGCCCAAAATTTCTGTGGCTAAGTGAGAGAATTGTTAAGTGAATTTTGTTTCATTTTACGACCTTTTTTGCCACAGTTGTTAAATGACTTACTGCAGTTGTTATGTTAGTAATACAGTTGTTAAGTGAATCTGGCTTCCCCATTGACTTTGCTTCTCAGAAGGTCACAAAAGACCTCGGGACACTGCAGCCGTCATAAATATGAGTCAGTTGCCAAGTGTCTGAATTTTGATCACACCACCATGGGGATGTTGCAATGGTCGTAAGTGTAAAAAACGGCCATAAGTTACTTTTTTCAGTGCCGTTGTAATTTCGAGCTGTCACTAAATGAACCGTTGTAAGTTGAGGGCTACCTGAACATCCAAGAAGCCTGGGGGAAATATTTTGTTAAATTAATATGAATTTTCTTCTTTTAGTTTCCCTAAACTAAAAGAAACTTTTAGTTTCTGAGGTAAAATTAAATATTATGTATGTGTGCCTTTTGATGAAGCTTATCAGATATGTGCAATAGCAATTAACCTCATGGAATCTAACTATCAGGGAAATGGGTGGCATATAAATTTAATAAATAATTATAATAATTAATTCCCACAACACTGTCAAATAATTTACTAAGAATGTATTACTATTATTCTTCTCTTCCTTACTCGTATCTATCTCTTCCCACTTATTACTATAACCATGTTGCTTGTATCTTTAAATTTATATTGTTTCTATTTGTTTCCTAATATAATTTGATAGCTTATTAGTAACCTTGACTATCACTAAGTGTTGCATCTTTTTATTCTTGATGAATGTATTTTATTCTCCTTATGTACACTGAGGGCATTTACACCTAAGACAAATTCCTTGTGTGTCCAATCACACTTGGCCAATATAGAATTCTGTTCTGTTCTGTTCTGTTCTGTTCTGTTCTGTTCTGTTCTGTTCTGTTCTGTTCTGTTCTGTTCTGTTCTATAATTATTTAGTTGAAGACCTTATTAAGATAGCAGACTATATGTAAGATGCATGTGAGATATTGCAACTACAATCATATTTTGTAGTTTTGGTTACCACCTTTAGAGAGCTCCATGGCTTAGGACCAGGGTATCTACGAGACTGCCTTCTGCCACCAGTAGCCTCTCACAGACCAGTACGCTCCCACAGAGAGGGGCTCCTCAGGGTCAAACAGTGTCAACTGGCAGCCCCCAGGGGGAGAGCCTTCTCTGTGGGGGCACCTGCCATCTGGAACGAGCTCCCCCCGGAGATACGGCGGATCCCAGATCTGTGCGCTTTCCGCCATGCTCTTAAAACTTTCCTTTTCCAGCAAGCTGGCCTGGCCTAACCTCTTTTTTAAATTGTTTTAAATTTTAAATTTGTCTTATAAATTGGGGTGTTTTAAATTTGTTTTCGGGCCATGGTATTTAATATAATTTAAATGATTTTTAACATTTGTATTATGTGTATTTTATCTTGGCTGTTCACCGCCCTGAGTCCTTCGGGAGTAGGGCGGTATATAAATTTAATAAATAATAAATAAATAAATAAATATCTCTGTGCTGATTAGAGGACCCTGTCAAGATAGGATAGAAAGAAACTTCACCCCAGTTGCTTCTGAAATTACCAGTATTCCCCAAGACAGAAGGATTATATCTGGATCTGGCAAGGAGAACTAATCAGAGGATGGAAGGAGCCAGCAATTCTCAGAGTTTAACATCTGTGAAGAATAATTCAGTGTATATAAAAACTCACCTTTTCGTTTGATTGAGCGTGGAGAAAATTTTCAGGTGACTCTGCCTAGGATGTTTTTAGACATGGTGTAGTGGTGAGTAGTTATGCAGAAACAATATGAAACAAATATTATCTGAACATAAATTATATTGATACTATTACCCATATATCTAGCAAATCAAATCTTGATTGTGGTCACAAACCAGCATAAGAAAGATGTGGTACAGTGAACCGAAAGCATAGAAAATACACCAGAGTATCTAATATATTAAATATTGGAAGATATTAAAATAGAAAGTATATATCAAAGCCTACAGGAATCTAAAATAAGGGGTGGAAGCATTGGATGGATGTGATGCTAATATGTGGAGATGTAATGGCTTGTGGGATTGACCTTGGAAGATGGAGGAAGAGAAGCTGCATAGGGAAGATAAAAGGGAGCAGAGCCTGCAAATGCTCAATGGGTGGGGGGGAAAGCTCAGAAGGAAGCCTTCCTAGTTTTTTTGGGCTGTAAAGGAGGCAGCAGGAGAACTGTACTTCCAACTTGCTTGCAAGTTTCTGCTAAGGTAGCCTTACAATAAAGTGGAATTAGCTCATCCGGTTGTGCTTTAAAGGAGGCTGCTGTTTAGCCATTCTTGAAAGAGGCCCCCTGCAGATCCTAAGATTTTGGCCAACTACCATCTGACTACAAATATTCCTTTCATGAGCAAGATGCTGGAGATTGTTATAAGCATCTAGTTAGAAGCAGCTTCTAACAGATTGTTTAGGTTATTTAAATCCCATTTAACCTTAAGTCTAATACATTAGTAAAAACATAAATGGCAAGGAAGGCTGATCCTCATCTCATATACCAGCTATGACCTAAATTGAGATGGTCCAGGCTCTATGCCCAAATATCTGATTGATTGATTGATTAAATTGGTTGTGAGGACGATCTGTCCTCATTGGTTACTCCACTGATCACCAGGTTTGATTTGGCTGATCTGACTGGCTAGGTCGGTGTCCCCTTTCTTGTTCACACCTCCATGAACATCACTCCTGAAGTTGCGTGCTTGGTGGAAGAGGATAACCATCCCAGAAAGAAATAGTGTACCAATCTTCGGTCAAGGGTAAATGTTAGTTGGGCTCCCCTGCTAGAACCTACAAACAAATTCAAGGATCAATTGAATTACTATAACATACTCACTCTACATGAAACTACTCTTGAAGATGATCTGAAAGTTCATCTAGTGCGGGATGAAACTGCCTGATCACTAAGGGGTCAGCTAGAGCAATAGTCCTCAAAGTGGCACTGTTGTTGCCATGAATTCCTAGTTTCAATGTAAGTGTTGATATTAATCTATATAACCAAACCTGATTTAGAATGTTGCACTTAAGAGACAGCCGTCCCCAATTTGCCCAATATGATTGGCCAAGACACCCATTTTTGGCTCTACCAGTGCCTCACAATGAGGAGCTAAGGAGTAGGGTTTGCTTAGGACAAGGAATAGAACTTTTTTCTGAGCGTTCCTTGGGTGACCTCCCACAGTGACATCTTTCAGAAAAAAGCTAACCCCACAAAATACTGAAACAGAAAACCACACAAAACAAAAACAAATAATAATGAGAATTTCAAACCCAGATGAGGGATACACAGACACACACAGACACATACCCATATTGACCTGGGCATGGGTCAACTATGGGATGCCAACTACTGCAGGACCAGATTGCCTCTGAGGCTCCTTATTATTTATTTTCCTTTCCTGATTTTTTTTTAAATGAACTTTGGTTTTAATTGTTGCATTTAACAATTATTGTAATTGTTGGGTTGAAGTGCTGTCGGTTTTATTGTGATGTTTTTATTTTAGAGTGTTTTGCCCCTCCTGTTGTAAAGCAATGAGATTCTTTGGGAGGCAAAGCCATTGTTGAAATAAAGCAAATAATAATATGTAACATTTGTTTATGAGATATGGTAGTTTGCCATGGGGATTCTCCTTTGGGAATAATTTTTTTCACATATTCATTTTGATCTGGAAGATCAATCACTTTTTTCTGGAGAGGCTTATTTTCTTGAATTGCATGAATTCAATTGAATTGAATTCTCTTCTTGGAAACCAAGAAGAGAACAATGGAAATAGATACTACCTGTGTTTATGATTGAAAAGGGATGGATAGTTCAGGGTTGGAAAGATGCTTGTTCTCTATCAAATATGAAAAGGTCAGAAGATCTCATCTCTCTAAAGGTATAATACAAAACAATAAAGATCCCCAAACTATTTTGATCCAATGACACATTTGAAAGTAAGAGTTCATGTGATGGCCATGATAGCAAAAATTGCCATGCTGGGGGTAGCCGATTATATAATACCATAGACTAGAAGGCAAACTCCTCAGCATTTTATCTGCTTTGCATTTCTCTGGAGTCTATATGAGGCCCAGAGGCATTGCTGAAAATACAGACTATACATAAGGGTAGTAGAGTTTTCTCTGCAGCAAAAATGCTTTTTCTAAAGGCAACAAGACTTTCTTTGTTTTTTCTTGAAGACATTTTGCTTCTCATTCAAGAAGCTTCTTCAGTTCTGGCTAAATGATGGAGAATGGAAGGATTTATATTCCTTGCAGTCATCCAATTGTTAGCACTCTCTCTGAGAGCCCTTGAGGCCACTTGGAGATTTAACTGTGCCCTCAGGGTCACCTGAATAATGTAAATGGGTGTGGAACCTTTTTGGAGCTGCTGAAATGACTGCATTGTAAACAGGAGATAGATAGTGTTGTATCCCTCCCTCTCTGTTGAGAGGACTGTTCAATTTTAATGTAGGTGGCCTCTTTGACCCCTCTTTCAAACCGGTGGTCCTCTCAGTTCAGAATGTGGATTTTGCTGTCTTCAAAAGAGTGGCCTTTGCCCTTCAAATGCAGATGGACTGGTGAATCTCATCCTGATGGGTTTGTTCTCCTATGTTGTGCTATGTGTTTGTGAAGTGGTTGCTTTATATCTCCAATGTATAAATTTGTAGATTGACTTCACCTATCTCCTGTTTACAGCACAGTTCTTTCAGCAGTTTCAAGAAGGTTCCACATCCATTTGCACTATTCAAGTGACTCTGAGGGCACAGATGAACCTCCAAGTGGCCTCAACGACTCTCAGAGAGAGTGCTAACGACCAGATGACTGCAAGGAATATAAATTCTCCATCATTCAGTCAGAACTGAAGAAGATTCTTTGATGAGAAGTGAAATGTCTTCAAGAAAAAACAAAGGAAGTCCAGTTGCCTTTAGAAAAAGCACCTTTGGTCAACGATGACCTGGATGACTGAGAATCTCCATAGACATTTTCTTTGCAGCATGATTATTATCAAGCAGAACAATCTCAATCTACTGAAGATTGGAATCCCAATCCTTGGGACAGATTTGAACCAAATTTGGGTACTATTGCTACAAGGAAACATTGTTGACATAAAGAAGCCTAATTAGATCTTAATCAGTATCTCTACATTGAAGCTAGGGAATCTCCTTAGAAATCATTCCTTAATTAATTTTCATGTATTGATTCATAAACTTGAAGTGTGTGTGTGTGTGTGTGTGTGTGTGTGAGAGAGAGAGAGAGAGAGAGAGAGAGAGAGAGAGAGAGAGAGAGAGACAGAGACAGAGACAGAGACAGAGAGACAGAGAGACAGAGACAAAGACAGACAGAAACAGAGACTATGCATATAGTGCTATGCGTTTCAAAAGTTTAACCTGGTGAATCAGTGTTAGTTGAAGCATATTTCTTCTGAACATGAGGAAGGGTATATCACATTCCCTGCAATGAAGACTCCTTTCAGTAAATGGCTCTGAATTTCTCATCAAACTGAGGAGTCCTTATAGGCAGTCTTAAGTTTTCCCTTAGATTTCACTGCAATTCTGGACATGGAATTGCCTGTTGGAGCTAGAATCAAGTGCCATGAATAAGAGGTGTTGGGAGAGTGTGAAAATTGCATTTGATCATATCACTTTTTGAAGCCAAGTGCCTGCTGCTGAAGTTGAAGAGAAGGAAATGTGAAACATGAGATTTAAAAAAAAAAAAAACATAAATCGCTATCACTATTGTTCTATTTTCTTTCTGCTATGGGTGCAACAAGTTAAAGCAAAGTTTTATTTTAATGAGCAGTTAGAAGAAGAAAAAGGAGGAAGGTGAAGCACCCAAATTAGAATGGACTTGAAATGGATATATATAGGGTCGAAGAAAAATAAGGAACTATTAGTCTGAATGTCTCACAGATTTAGACCCACCCAGAAAGCAGAAACTAAATCCTAATTGTAGCTGTCAGAGAACAAAGCTAAAGGAAAGTAGTCCTGGAACACTGTTTTGCCTAGACAGATAGAGAGATGCATTATATTCTGGCTTCCCTGAGATGGAAGGCAGACACTAACGATAATTAAATGTATATTTACAATGTGTATTACCTGATTGTATTTGAAACATCCCATGCAACCCTGAAGGTGAACATTGCACACAAGACAGCTTGCTCATATATGTTGTGTGAATTAGGTATTATTATTTGCTTTTTGTCTACTTCGGATCTGACTGAGCTGCTCTATGATGAATTGTTTGTGAACAACCTAAATAGACTAGACTAGACTAGACTAGACTAGACTAGACTAGACTAGACTAGACTAAACTAGAATAGAATAGAATAGAATAGAATAGAATAGAATAGAATAGAATAGAATAGAATAGAATAGAATAGAATAGAATAGAATTCTTTATTGGCCAAGTGTGATTGGACACACAAGGAATTTGACTTGGTGCGTATGCTCTCAGTGTACATAAAAGAAAAGATACATTCGTCAAGAATCATAAGGTACAACACTTAATGATAGTCATAGGGAACAAATAAGCAATCAAATCATATTAGGAAACAGTCAATATAAATCGTAAGGATACCAGCAACAAGGTTACAGTCATAAGTGGGAGGAGATGGGTGATAGGAACTATGAGAAGATTAATAGTAATGCAGACTTAATAACTAGTTTGACAGTGTTGAGGGAATTATTTGTTTAGCAGAGTGATGGCATTTGGGAAAAAACTGTTCTTGTGCCTAGTTGTTCTGGTGTGCAGAGCTCTATAGCATCGTTTTGAGGATAGGAGTTTAAACAGTTTATGTCCAGGATGCGAGGGGTCTGTAAATATTTTCACAGCCTTCTTTTTGACTCGTGCAGTATACAGGTTCAATGGAAGGCAGGTTGGTAGTAATTGTTTTTTCTGCAGTTCTAATTATTCGCTGACGTCTGTGTCTGTCTTGTTGGGTTGCAGAACCAAACCAGACAGTTATAGAGGTGCAGATGACAGACTCAATAATTCTTCTGTAGAACTGTATCAGCATCTCTTTGGGCAGTTTGAGCTTTCTGAGTTGGCCCAGAAAGAACATTCTTTGTTGTGCTTTTTTGATGACGTTTTTGATGTTAGTTGTCCATTTTAAGTCTTGAGATATGGTAGAACCTAGAAATTTGAAGGTCTTTACTGTGTTGTCTAGTATTGTAAGAGGTGGTAGTATGGGAGGGTTTCTCCTAAAATCCACCACCATTTCTACGGTTTTGAGTGTGTTCAGTTCCAGATTGTTGTGGTCGCACCACGAAACTAGTTGTTCAACCTCCCATCTGTATGCGGATTCATCATTGTCTCGAATGAGACCGATCACTGTTGTGTCATCTGCGAACTTCAGTAATTTAACAGATGGATCGTTTGAGATGCAATCATTGGTATATACAGAGAAGAGAAGTGGAGAGAGCACAGAGCCTTGTGGGCTCCCTGTGCTAATTGAACAGGTATCTGATGCGATTCTGCTTAGCTTCACTTGCTGCTTCCTGTCTGTTAGGAAGCTTGGATGACATATGGAGGACAGTAGCAAAAGTGACAAGTTAGTTACTATGAGAAAACTAAAAGCTGAGTTTGGCTGAGGAGAGAGGCAAAGGGAAGTAAGTGTGAGTCTTGCAAGACAGCTTTGTGTTTCAATTATGTGCCTACGATACAGGTAGTCTTTGACTTACAACAGTTCATTTAGTTACAACGGCACTGGAAAAAAATGATTTATGACTGTTTTTCACAGTTACAACTTTTGCAGCATCCGCATGGTCACATGATCAAATTTCAGATGCTTGGCAACTGGTTCATACTTGTGACCCTTGCTGTGTCCCAAGGTTACATGGTCACCTTTGGCAACCTTCTGACGAGCAAAGCCAGATTCACTTAACAACCGGGTTACTAATTTATCAACTGCAGTGATTCACTTAACAACTGTGGCAAAACAAGGTCATAAAATGGGGCAGAACTCACTTAACAAATGTCTCACCTAACAACTTGGGGCTCGATTGTGGTCGTAAATCAAGGATTACCTATTTTCAGAGTAAATGTCCCTCTGATTATTTTCTTGAACAAACTTGTTGTTTCACTTGCAAGAGAAATCTGTATGTCTTTTTATGCCCAGAGAGATTTAGGGTTATCATATCTGAGTTAACTCTAACTTTGATGCCATCTAGGATTGTTTGTTGGGTTATCTGGGTTTCTAGCAGGGGTGAAATGCTCCCGGTTCAGACCAGATAGCCCGATCCGGTAGCGATGGAGGCAGGTGGTTCAGAGAACTGGTAGCAAAAATCCCTGCCCCGCCCCCCATTGCCCAGCTGAGCCACGCAATCATCAGAGGCTTTTTAAAAAAATTTTAAAAGCATTTTTCCTACAACCTCTTTGGCCAAAAAAATGCTTTTAAAAGTAAAAAAAAAAAAAGCCTCTGATGATCCCAGCTGAGCCACGCAATCATCAGAGGCTTTTAAAAAAATTGTAAAAGCATTTTTCCTACAACCTCTTTGGCCGAAAAAATGCTTTTAAAAGTAAAAAAAAAAGCCTCTGATGATCGCACGGCTCACTGGGATCATCAGAGGCTTTTAAAAGCATTTTTTTACAACCTCTTCAGCTGAAGAGGTTGTAGAAAAAATAGTTTTAAAAGTAAAAAAAAAAAAAAAAGTTGGCCACGCACACTCAGTCATATTACTTCCCCCCCCCCCACCAAGCCACGTTCACAGAACTGATAGTAACAAATTTTACATTTCACCACTGGTTTCTAGCCCAAATACATGGGCATAGAATTTATCTAGTTACATTGTTTTAGTTACATTAACCCTAACCCTAACCATTTTCAATTGTATCTTAATTCAGCTATGATCAAGAAAAAAGTTCTATATCTCTTCTCCTTAGGCTCTGAGCGAGTATAAATGGTTCCATGACATTTTCCTAATGTCATGCGTAGACATACAGATATACCATAGGTGGAACAATAGCATTCTGTCACTCTTCCCTTCAGCCTACTCCATGATCAAAAATGTGACAAAATATCTTACCTGACCATAATGAAAGGTGACCCCCATATCGCTTGAATACCTGTTTAACACTGTAACCATTTATCAAAGACAATTTTCTCAGAATAATAAAGCGTGATAAACTACCGTAAGAAATGCTGTGCCATCTGGTTGCCTCCTTCATCATTACCTTCACCTTCAATCTTTGCCTGTCTTGTTTTGTAACTAGTTGAGTGACAGGAGAATTAGTTCATTCCCATGGCTTTTACTTAAGACAGGATTTTTTCCCCTCCCCTTCTCTTCTGTGTTCAGTTGGTTAACAGAAGGTAGGGGGGAAGGATTAAAAGTCTAAACAAATTTGAGCTACTATAGCATAGCGACTGTGTGCAGATGTTATGGTGTTTGCACCATACATATTCATAGGAATAAATAATACTATTTTTTCCCAGGGGAAATAAACACAGCTCTAAAGGCTGCATATGAATCAGAGAAACAGTTGTACAGTTTCTGGAATATTAGAAAATAACCCCGTCCCATGTGATGGTTTGCATTAAATATACCAAATTTACTAGAGTGAAGCCTTCATAGAATTTCCCCAACATAGCATTTCCTTCTAAGGGCTAGAAACATTAGCATTTCTTCAGAGCTAAAGAATAATCTTAGATACAGATGGTCCTAACCTTGCCGACATTCTGCAAAAGAGGAAGCCAGACATTCTGCTTGGCTACCAACCGAGGTAGTAGGTCTAGGATACTAATGGAGCTCTGATGTAGATGCAAGTCTATCTGTTGTTACTGTTGTGAGATTTTTCGGATCCTCGAAGGGTGTTGCTACTCCTTTCCATGCTTTTTTTTTAATGTTATAGATTGTGATTGTTGCATTTATTTGTTCAGTACACAGACTGCTTTGGTACATAGGTGCCCATAATAAATCTGTTAAATGCAGTGGTGGGATTCAAATAATTTAACAATCGGTTTTCTGCCTTAATGACTGGCTGGGTGGGCGTGGCCATGGTGGGCATGGCCAGGGGGTGTGACAGGCAGCACTTGGCTCCTGAACCCCCCTGGGAGTAAAAATGGGCCGTGGGGGGGGCACACCACCCCCTGTGCCCTGTTTTGGGCCTAGAGGCCTCCCTGAAGCTTCCTGGGAGTGAAAAAAGGTTGTGAAAGGGGCGCTGCATCCCCCTGCACCCCGTTTTGGCCCTAGTAAGCCTCCCTGCACTTACCTGGGAGCCAAAATAGGGCGCGTGGGGATTCCTGGAAGGAGCGGGATGGGAAGGGACGGGGCCAGCCAGCAATTTAACTACCGGTTCGCCTGAACTGGTCCGAACCAGCTGAATCCCACCACTGGTTAAATGCATAAATAACCTTATGACATGTAGGACAGTCTTTACAAAGAAATTAAAAGCTGAAAGCAATTTTCTCACAAGCAAAAATAGCCTCTTTTTGGTGGCCTAAATCAGCATCTTAGGAGCAACTTGTTTAGAATGTTACATGGGATTGTTGATTACTAAACAGCCAACATTCTCATTGGTTGCTTTAGATTCTTGGAAGGAGGATTAAGAAACAGGAATTTTTGTCTTGAACTGAACAAAATAGTCAACTCCCTGTCTATTTACTGCATCATTTCAAGTTTGAATTGTGGATTGTAACATAAATAACTGATTACCAGAGAGGTAATCGGGGTTGCTGCAATTAAGAAAGACAAGGGAAGCAACAACAACAGAAATCCTTCTAAGATTGCATAAATTAACACATTTAGAATCTATTTTTATTATTATGCGTACTCTCTCCAACTGTAGTCATTACAGGGCTAATTTAACATTCCTTTGCAAGTAATAACATTCAGTCTTTGGGTAAGAACGGTGTTTTCACCCTTAGCAGGTTGTGTGAAGAGAAAGAAAGAGGAAAAAAAGGAGGAGAGAGGAAGGAGAACAGCAGATTGGAAAGAGGAAATGGTGACTTTTAGCTATGATCTAGCAAAGACTGATATGGATTGCAGCCCTTCCCCATGTGTTATTTCTGCAGGAATATAGTATGATGGAGGAGGAGGAGGAGGAGGAGGAGGTAGAGGAGGAGGAGGAGGAGGAGAATCTCTACCATAGGTTTTCATCCACTTCATCAGATGCATTTGATGGTATTAGCTACAGATTTCCAAGGGTTATTCTCTCATACATTTGTTGGTTCCAAATGTGTTCGAGAGTGAGTTGTTCCTCCAAAACTGTTTTCTATTCTATTCAGAATATTGACATAAGCAGAAAAATCACACACCTACGTCATATTCTTTGTCATAGACTCCCATGGGGATCTTATTTAAGGCACTCGACATGGCAAATATTACATGAAAATTACTAATTACTCTCTATCCTCCCATTAAGAGAAAGAAGAGCCAGATATTATATATTTTAAAAATGCCAATCTGAGTAAATGTAGATACATACAAGAGAAAGGGGGGGAGGGGGGAGCGAGGGAGAGAGAGAGAGGGAGGGAGAAAGTGGGGTGGACTGTGGCTTTAGAGCAAAGGTGTCAAAGTTGATTTCATTGAGGGCTACATCAGGCTTGTGTTTGACCTTGGGGACCGAGTGGGTGTGGCCAGGGTGGGTGTGGCCAGCTTGATGTCACTCGTGTCGGGCACTCCTCTCAGGCTCTATTTTCGGCTGCAGTGGCCTCCTGCAGCACTCCCCCAGAGCTCCGTTTTCACTGGCAGAGTCACCACGGGCAAGTCCTTCGCTGTTTTCACAGTGGCTCCCACCATGGGCCAGATCTAAGCACCCCGCAGGCCGGATCCTGCCTGCAGGCCTTGAGTTTGACACCCCTACTTTAGAGACTGAAATATCCCAGAAAAACATCAGTTCCCAATTTCCTTTTCATATAGTAAAGTAAATGAATTTATAGACAGAGACAGATTCCTTTTTGGGGGAAAACATCAGCAAAAATAAAGGGGGGGGGGAAGGAATGATGTCTTATACAGAATACAAAAACCAAAAATAGGAAAGAAAGGCAGCTCTTTTCTTCTTCCTTCTTCTCAACCTGCGGAGACTGTTCACGTCATTTTCCGATACCTCAGAAGTTGTGCAGGATGCAGATGAATCTGCAAAGTGAGAGCTGGTGAGAATTCTTTGCCTCGTGTGGCTTTTTGGAGCCCGGCAAGTGCTATTTCAGAGTTGTGAAGCAAACCTCCAGCTGCCTTAGAAATTAATATTGTGCTCCATCAGGGGTCAAGTTTGTCTGCCAAGGCTCTCCCCAAGCAGCAGGATCTATGACAGCTTTGCTGGAGGGCTGTGCCTTTGCATCTAGGTTGGTATTTCCCCCCAGCAGAGACCTTCACTGCATGATTGCTGATTTTTTACTGTGGAGGAAGTTACCTGCAGGAAGAAGAGGATCACAGAAGGTCAGTCCACAGCAGATCAAAGAAGTTGTGGATGCAGGGCAAATGTATATCTGTGTGCACCCACCCACACGCAGACACACATACGTGCCCAAACTGCAGATGCTATACTGTATGCTAAGGGTAATATTTTCTGATCTGTATTTATCAATGGTGGCTAAGCAAAACCTCAGATAAACATAGCTGATAATGATGTTCCTCTATCAGCTCTTCTAAAAAGAAAATGTAGATAGAGGGGAAAAGTCAACAAAAGTATTATCAGTGCAACATTGGGCTGATAGCAATAACAATAGCACTTAGACTTATATACCGCTTCACAATGCTTTCCAGCCCTCTCTAAGCAGTTTACAGAGTCAGCATATTGCCCCCAATAATCAGGGTCCTCCAATGTATAAAATGTACAAAATTAATATCATGATTGTTAGGAATTATAATGTAAATAAAAGAAAAAGGGATAAGAAGGAAAAGTACAGTATAAGGGGAAATGGGGGAAGATGTAAATATTAGAAGATGACCGTTATGAAACAATTGTAAAAAAGGAATTTATATTATGTGTTTTGTGTTTGTTATATTGTGTTGTGTTATAAATATTTTTTTAACAAAATATATATATATGGGTCCTCATTTTACCCACCTCAGAAGGATGGAAGGCTGAGTCAACCTTGAACCTGGTGAGATTTGAACTGCAAACTTGCAGCCAGCAGTCAGCAGAAGTACTGCATTCTAACCACTACACCACCACAGCTCATGATAGATGTGTTGGTTATAAATGTTAAAG